>NW_028163911.1:50000-89772 GCF_964263955.1 Coregonus lavaretus | reverse complement strand
GCCCCCTGCCTCCACCCAGCTCCTGGAGCTCCCCTCACAAAGCTGATAATTACTGATCTGACAAGAGAACTGTCGTAATCTGCCCTCAGAGCCCCTCAGATCTCCCCTTTAGACCTATCTGGATCACCACTACACACACACACACACACACACACACACACACACACACACACACACACACACACACACACACACACACACACATAGATACACACACACACACACACACACATAGATACACACACATAGATAGACAAACTAAATGAAGATATTCATAGACACACTCATATGTACAGTACACACACACCCTGTCTTGCCCTCTATTCCTCCCAGTGAGTCAGGAATGAAAACATGTACAGTAGAAGGGAGACCCGGTTGGGTGGTGAGGTGTGTGTGATGATGGGGTAACCATGTAGGTGCAATGCCCCCTGTCTGCAACCTCTCCCTCTTTCCCTCCCCTCTCCTCCCCCATCTCCCCTCTAGCCAGGGAGGTTCTCCTGGTATGGGGGTGCTGATCGAGAACAAATAGCATGCCCAGAAACTGTGGTCATCCACAATAGCACCCTATTCCCTATATAGTGCACTACTTTGGACCAGGGCCCATAGGGAATATAGGGTGCCGTTTGGGACGCAGCCTATGTTGGGGAGTGAGTTCTTTTCCTCCATTAAACATGAACCGTTACTGTGTCAAATGCCTCAAATAACTGTCATTTTTCAAACTTTCTTTAGTGATCTTTATTATATACTGGATGTGCATTGCAATCACCAATGCAACATGGCAAGTAGAACTTTAATAACATATATATAACACTGTTTCGTTTTTAACAGGAGTGTCATTTGCGCTCACAGAAATCACAGAAATGCTTGTGAGACATCTGTCCTAGAGACACAGCGAGAAGACACACACACAAGACATCCAACAGTTTGACAAATTGACTCAATCACCTTCGTCCCCTCTCGGCATTAGCTTTTTGCCCTTTGAAATACAACACTGTTGATAGTTCAGTGGTAGCTTTCTACAGGGAGTGAAAAAGGGAGAGAGAGAAAGAGAAAAGGACAGAGAGAGGCCCCATATCAGACGAATGACAGAGTGTGAGGGGAAGTTGGAGATGAGTGTGAAGAGATAAGTGTGTGTGTGTGTGTGTGTGTGCGTGTACGTGTGCGTATATGTGTGTACGTGTGTGTGTGTGAGTGAAGAGGTAAGTGTGTGGTAAAGAAGTCACTCCACTGATACAAAAACATGCTTGTCTTTTCTTCAGGGGCCGACAAGTGGAGCTACACAGAAGTGAAACACTTCACAGAGAGAGTAAAGAAAATAGGAGAGAGAGGGGGAGAAAGAGAGGGAAAGGAAGAGTGAAGGGGGAAAGGAAGAGATGCAGCACACCTGCATGTGGACATGAAGACCACCAAGAGAGGGAAACAAGTGTGATGGAAATGTTTATGTTGGTGCTTTTCTATTCTATACATTTCTATGTTTGTGCTTTTCTATAAACCAATTTCTGTGTTCATGCAAGTGACTGACTGAAGGAATCCTCATTATCAGTAGCTGCAATTTGGCAGTACGCCCAGACCTTTGTTTTGAAAATGGAAGATATCTCAGTTCCAAGGTCTCAGCTTAGAGGTATTGGTCTCTCACATGTTATGAACCAGTATTGGTCGGTCACATGAATGAAACAAAACACTAATGATGAATGAATTATGCTAAATCATGCAAATATAACTTGTCTGTGTATAGCCATATGTAAGACAGAGCTCCTGGACGACATGTGTACATATGGTGCATTGAGTTGGTTGGAACGTCTCCAGCGTGCTGACAATAAACAATGATTCATTTAAGATTGACTTTGAGTGTCCCTGTGTAAGAATTTCCACTACACAAGTTTCCAGTTTTACTGTCACATGCACAAGTACAGTGAGATGCCTTTCTTGCAAACTCAAAATCCAACAATGCAATAATCAATAACAATGTAATACTAGAAAAAAACACATGAGAAATAAGAATATAAATATGAAATACACAATAAAGTAAGTAAGTAAGCATACTACAGTATATACAGGAAATATTTTAAAAAGTCAGATCCAATACCATATTTACAATGTGCAGGGATACTGGAGTGATGGAGGTAGATATGTATAGGGGTAAGGGGACAGGGATCCTGGAGTGATGGAGGTAGATATGTATAAGGGTAAGGGGAGAGGGATACTGGAGAGATGGAGGTAGATACAGTGAATTCTGAAAGTATTCAGACCCCTTCACTTTTTCCACATTTTGTTACGTTACAGCCTTATTCTAAAATGGATTAAATTATTCCCCCCCCTCATCAATCTACACACAATACCCCATAATGACAAAGCAAACACAGTTGTTTAGAACTTTTTGCAATTTTATTAAAAATAAAAAAACAGAAATACCTTATTTACATAAGTATTCAGACCCTTTGCTATAAGACTCGAAATTGAGCTCAGGTGCTTCCTGTTTCCATGGATCATCCTTGAGATGTTTCTACAACTGGATTGGAGTCCACCTGTGGTAAATTCAATTGATTGGACATTATTTGGAAAGGCACTCACCTGTCTATATAAGGTCCCACGGTTCACAGTGCATGTCAGAGCAAAAACCAAGCCATGAGGTCTGAGGAATTGACCGTAGAGCTCCGAGACAGGATTGTGTCAAGGCAATTATCTGGGGAAGGGTACCAAAACATTTCTGAAGCATTGAAGGTCCGAAAAACAATTTAATCAATTTCAGAATAAGGCTGTAACGTAACAAAACATGAAAAAAGTCAAGGGGTCTGAATATATTCCAAATGCAATGTATGTATAGGGGTAAGAGGACTAGGCAACAGGATATAAGATAAACAGAGTAGCAGCAGCTTGTATGTGAGTGGGTGTGTAGAGTCAGTATAAATGTATGTGCATATTATGTGTGAGTGAGCAAATGATGAAGTGATTGTTTCTGTGTGTGTTGGAGTAACAGTGTGTGTGTGTGTGTGTGTGTGTGTGTGTGTGTGTGTGTGTGTGTGTGTGTGTGTGTGTGTGTGTGTGTGTGTGTGTGTGTGTGTGTGTGTGTGTGTGTGTGTGTGTGTGTGTGTGTGTGTGTGTGTGTGTGTGTTGGACCTTGTGAGTGTGCATAGAGACAGTGCAAAGATTGAAATAGAAGGTCAATAAAGATACAAGGTAAACTCAGATAGTCCGTGTAGCCATTTTGTTAGCTATTTATCAGTCGTGTTGCTTGAGGGTAGAAGCTGTTCAAGAGCCTGTTGGCGTCAGACTGGATGCACCGCTACAGAGGTGTCTCACAAGGTAGACACAGAGGTGGGACCAAGTCAATATTATTCGAGTCACAAGCAAGTCTCAAGTCACAAGGTCCGAGTCTCAAGTCGAGTCACAAATTAGAACGTGCTGAGTCTCGAGTCAAGGCCAAGTCATGCGTTCTAAGAGCAAGTCAAGTCGAGTCCAGTTTTTTCAAGTCAATTCTCAAGTCAAGTAAAAAAAAAAATATATATATATGCAATGACTTGTTCAACTACAAATCTTTGTCTATTTATTGAGGCTACCAGACAGACCGTTTCATTATTTTGTCTACAACACATTTTGATTATGTAATAATGAATTTAAACAACAAATTCCAAATGCAAGCTTCATAATTAAATGATCAATTTCAAGCAAATTGTACATACCAAAAGACCAGTAGGCATATGCTAGTAATTGTTGCTTTATGCCCCATTGCTGGTGAGCTTGCAAAGTAAACAGTTAATATACTTGGTCACCAATTTCCTTTGGAGCTGCATATTTATTGATGGCAATCCTCTCTCTCTACAAAGAGAGGGTTGAGAAAAGTAAATCTGACAGCACGTCTTCCATTGCTAGCTAAGGCTGACATCTTGTGGCACAAAGAGGAATTACATACTTTTAATGGATCGTAATGCCAGTAAAATATTGACCTAGAATTGAATCAAACATTCTGAACTATGTTTACTCATCATGCTAGTTATTTTGATGTAATTGAGTCTTTATTAATCTATTCATAATCTCCTTTATAGTCACTTGCAGACAGTGGCTAATTTGCTATCGGGACTGAAGCCATAATTATGATATTTTCCTAGAATGTCAGATAAAATAGGTTTGATAAGTACAGTTGCTAAAATAAATATCAACAGAAAGGGTGTAAAATGATATCCAGTTGCTTTGATATCACATGTTCAAACAACCTAATAATTTCCATGTGCACAGCCATACCGCTGCACTAGCCCTTGACCTTTCAGATGCTTGGCTCTCATTTGCTGTCTCGCAGCCCCGGTCAGTATTCCATGCTATCTCATTGGTCATTGGGTTGACGCCCATTCCAGACATTGGTTCAATTAGCCTTGTACACCTCCGTTCCACCAGCAAGAATAAGGCCGTGACCTCGGCTATTTTCCTTCAAAATAAATGTCCCAAAATGAAGATCGTGAAAAATAATACAAATGGTCGAAATTCGTAACATTTTATGAGGAAATATTAGCAGACTTAGAATTTTGAAGTAATTATTACTAGATAGTTATCATGGTAACAACAGTAATACAAATAACATAACATTATTTATAATGCTACTATTAATAATAATAGTAACAACAATATTATTATTATTATTATTATTATTATTATTATTATTATTATTATTATTATTATAATCAACTTCAGAAAACACTTTAAAATATCATTGTTAATTAGCACATTCGTGTTGCACGACGTACAGTGCGTTTTTCGCATTGGACAAACTGCACCGTAGAACACAATTTCCTGTACACTGTGTTGTAGTAAAAGGGGGGTCCATTCTACTCAGGAGCACCGCTAGTTTCCAAATCCACAGAGTTTACGCCCAGACGAGCATCGCTGCCTATTTGGCGGCCCTTATAGAGTGGCCCATCAACTTAAATGCAATCGTGTTTTATTTTTTCATATTGGACATACATATTGCACCATATAAAAGTATCAGTACACTGTGTTGCAGTAAAAGGCTCCATTCTACTCAGGAGCACTTCTAGTTTTAAAGTAGTTGTTAAAAGTGAAATGTTTTTATTACAGTTGTTTTTCATTCAATTTGACCCATTTTTCAGATGTAAGTGGTATATTTTCCAAACTCTAAGTACTAAACTCCTAACTGATAACACTTGTTAATAATGGCCCCCCAATATGTATGTCCAGTATGAAAAAACTATTGGATTTAAGTTGATGGGCCGGGTTTAGCAGGACGCTCCTCTGTGTCTAAACTCTGTAGATTTGGAAACTAAAAGTCTGAGTAAAATGGACCACCCTTTTACAGATACTTTTGTACAGTGCAATACATTATAGGAGTGCACATACAAAAACAATTGTTGACCATTTAGGCTTCAAAAAAGAAAATTAAGTACATTTTCCATTTTAGTCATTTAGCAGACGCTCTTATCCAGAGCGACTTACAGTTAGTGAATACATTTTTTTATTTAATTTGTTATACTGGCCCCCCGTGGGAATCGAACCCACAACCCTGGCGTTGCAAACGCCATGCTCTATCAACTGAGCTACATCCCTGCCGGCCATTCCCTCCCCTACCCTGGATGACGCTGGGCCAATTGTGCGCCGCCCATGAGTCTCCCGGTCGCGGCCGGCTGCGACAGAGCCTGGATTCGAACCAGGATCTCTAGTGGCACAGTTAGCACTGCGATGCAGTGCCTTAGACCACTGCGCCACTCAGGAGTCACGCGCCACTCAGGAGTCACGTAAATTACATATCTTATATAAATACTTTAAATGATTCTTTGTATGATAACTAGTATAAAATATATCGATAATTGTGCACATTTTCCATCATTTTCGCCGTAATAATTAATTTACAACATATACAGGACGGGACTTTTATTCTGAAGGATTCCAAAATTCCGTGACCAGGAAGTACTTAGTTATTCTTTCCTGCTTAACAGCGATGTCTTGTAGTGCGTTGAAGGTGAAACTCGCCTGTCTCTCCACTGCATCTAACCGGTGAGGTACCGAAGAACGACTCGCTCCTCTTCTCCTGCTCTGTACCGGGATCCTTTAAAATCATGTCTATATTCGCCGAAGTACCTCAAGCCCCTCCGGTGGCCGTTTTTAAACTGACTGCCGATTTCAGAGAGGACACTCACGCGCAGAAGGTGAATTTGGGAGTCGGAGGTAAGAGAGAGAGAAGCTTCAACAAGCTATGTTAACTTACGTTTAGCATTTGCAACACAGACGGGTAAACTGGTTTGACCACTGGCACTAGTTTGAGTAGCATGATATTAGAATGCTTGCCAACTAAAATGGCTTTGACCTTCGTCGTTAGCATGCAGGCTAACAGAGGAGTCGAAGTTTGACAGCAAGTGCAACTAGACTGCCTCATATCAGCCATATTTTTCTGCTAATACAGGGGCAGCTAGCTAGTATCTATCATGATTTACATGTTATGCTTTGCAGCATAAAAGCATTTATAAAACGCTGCTCATTCTGGAGTTTGACATTTGGTGGACACTGGAAAGCAATGTGATCTCATGATTGATTCTACGAAAACCCCGTGGTGTCCATACAGAACATGTCAGGCAGGCAGCAATAGAAGCGTTTTGACTGTTGACTTTAGTTCGAGCTTGACGTGGGGTGACACACCTTCCAAAAGGTCTGTGGTCATTCCAAAACATTGTAGATGAGGTCTGAATACCATTGCCATAGAATTAGGAATTGGATCTCTATGACCAGTGTTCTCTGTAGCTGATATAAATAAAATGATTGCTGGATGCAGTACAGATAGTTATGCAGGTGTTGGGTTTGGAAGAGATCACTCTGCCTTCACTACTAGGTTATATTGTCATCCCTTCCATTTCATTCATGAGTCTTCCAATGCCAAGCCTGTAGAGAATACGGGATTATATCTTCTCACTCACAGTTTCAACCTGTTCCCCAAACCAGCCTCTGTTAAATTCACAAAGACAGACACAGACAGGTGAACAATGGTTCTGACTAGACGGAGTACAGCAGGGATCATCAACTTTTAGATTCTACAACGGGCTGATTATTTTTGTTGAGCCGATGGTCAGGGAAACATAATTACAAGTAATTTGTAGACTGCAAATTGACCGCAAACAGCCCAAACATATATAATATTTGACTAAAACATAATCACATTATATTTGCATATGATCACATATCTCACTATTGTGCATGGGAATACTTTGGAACAGATTTCCAAAATCAAAATCACTTGATTTTTGAGCTTATTTACTGGTGTTTTTACAGTCCCCCTCCCCTTGCTCAGAAAACTTAAGGGGCCAAATAAAATAACCCTTGGGCTGATATTGGCCCACAGGTTATTTTATTTTGGTTAAGGTTAGGAAAAGGGTTAGGGTTAGCTAAAATGCTCCCCTAACCTGCTATGAAAAGTCACTTCCGGTCGTAGCTGTACTCCCTCGGTAGTAGCAACAACACCTAGAGCCAAGGGCCTCATAACACAACACAGGACTCCTGGGAAAATATCCACTGGTTGTTGTTGGCAGTGAGGGACTGATGCTAGTAGAAACAAGGTGTGTTGAGGAACTGTAAAAAAAAAAAAAAAAAAAGTTTGGACTTGGCTTGTTCAAGTGTGACCTTGGTAAATCAATATTTGGTATATTAAGGAACTGTAGGAAGGAAAAAAACAACAAAGAAATGTAGCTTCTAACGAGCTAGCCTACATGTCCGTAGTTTCCCTTAGATTAGACCAGGGCCTGGTGGAGGCTAGGCCAGCTAGGCTAGCTATTTGTTGTGAACTTTGGTAACTGAAAATGAACGGCTGTAATTTGATGCTCAATGGTAGAGCGCACTGGCCTGGACTGGAAAAGGACAGAAATTGGAAGGCTTTCCTTAGAGAGGGAAATGAAGCTCCTCCGAAGTCACACCCACAGCCGTGTGCCCACACACACACACACTTAGTCTTCAGGCCAGGGTGACCTCCAGCAGAGCTGGGTGTGATAGCAGTAACATGAAATACAGTCTTCTACACACTGCATGAAGTAAACATACTGCTGCACTATGGCTGTGTGGCAGCCTGGTAGTGGTCATTATGAAAGGTTGTTTTGGTGTCAACTATCAACATATTAAGTAGGCTTATTATAACTAGGCTATTGGACACTCTGTAATACTTGTTTGTGTCTCCCAAGCCTACAGGAAATGACTGCCTGGTGCCTGCTATTGGTCCTGCCCAGACAGGCATGCAGACACAGGCAGGCATGCAGTCAAACAGACAGTGAGACAGGCAGGCTGACAGACAGACATGTACATTATGTATATAAACTCTCTCCTCAGCCAGATGACTGTCTACCATGGGTCCTGCCTAGATAGACAGTTAGATACAGTATATAATGTCTTCTCTCTCCCTCTCTCCTCAGCCTACCGTACAGATGACTGTCTACCATGGGTCCTGCCCGTAGTGAAGAAGGTAGAGAAGATGATAGTGGAGGACAACAGTCTGAACCACGAGTATCTTCCCATCCTGGGTCTCCCTGAGCTCCGCTCTGCTGCCTCCAAGGTGGCCCTGGGAGATGACAGCCCCGCCATCAAGGACGGGAGGGTAGGTAGGAGGGAGGGTGGGTAGGTAGGAGGGTAGGGAGGGAGGGAGGGTAGGTGGGAGGGTGGGTAGGAGGGAGGGTAGGTAGGTGGGAGGGTGGGTAGGTTGGAGGGTAGGGAGGGAGGGAGGGTAGGTGGGAAGGTGGGTAGGAGGGAGGGAGGGAGGGTAGGTAGGTGGGAGGGTGGGTAGGTTGGAGGGTAGGGAGGGAGGGAGGGTAGGTGGGAGGGTGGGTAGGAGGGAGGGTAGGTAGGTGGGAGGGTGGGTAGGTTGGAGGGTAGGGAGGGAGGGAGGGTAGGTGGGAGGGTGGGTAGGAGGGAGGGAGGGAGGGAGGGAGGGTAGGTAGGTGGGAGGGAGGGAGGGAGGGAGGGTGGGTAGTAGGGAGGGAGGGTAGGGGAGGGAGGCTTCTAGATTGTTATATTTTATTAATCACTTTTGTTAAATATGGAGGAAATACAACATTTCCCAGCATTAGTTCAACCCTCAAGTTGACCCTGAGGCCTTCAAAAAGAAGCCAAACAAATGAAATGGTTGGTGGAAATACAATTGGCAATTGTAAGCACTAAGGTTAAAAGAGTATATGAACATTGTTTCCAGAGAAAAGTGATATATTCTTTGATATCTGGAAGTGTGACCTGTCAGATTCAATATAACTCACGTTCCATGACTCAGTCGAATTTCTTTGAATTGCACTGAATTAAATTATACTTCCTGTAACTCAAATTCTACGTCCTGTGGGGTTGGAGTCAATTCCAAAATTCTGAATTGAGCCACACGCACATTCTGGGGGATGAGTGGTAGGACTGGGACACACACACACACTTCTGCCTTGCCCTGCCAAGATGTTGACATTCTCTCTCTCTTTCTAGGTGGGAGCGGTCCAGGCGTTGGGAGGTACCGGTGCGTTGAGGATCGGGGCAGAGTTTCTGAGGCGCTGGTACAACGGCACCAACAACACGGCCACGCCCGTCTACGTCTCCGCGCCAACCTGGGGTTAGTGGGCGGAGCTACAACCAACTCATTTACATTTCATTTCATTTATTTAGCCAGGATAATCCACTCGGTAACACTTACCACTGTTTTCCAGGGAGTCTTGGGTTCCATAGAATCAATACAAACAAACACATCACATCAGAACTGTTTAGATACCAACAGTCTACACAGTAGCAGACATACAGAGCACACTCATAATCTACTTCTATCAATTCTAATTCTATTGAGTCATGATCCCACTAAGAGCACAATGTACTGAACAAATACCTTCTTCTTATTCTTCTTCTCTCTCCTATAGAGAACCACAATGCAGTGTTTTCTGATGCTGGGTTTAAAGATATCCGCCCCTACCACTACTGGGACGGAGCAAAGAAAGGCCTGGATGTGACTGGTATAATGGACGACCTGGAGGTGAGAGAAGGATGGATGGATGGAGGGGAGGGAGTGATGGGTAGTGAAGGAGGGAGAGCGAGGGACTTGAGTTAGAGCGACATCATGCATGATTTAGGCTACAACAAGCTGTGAATGATCGTCACGTCTTGCATTAGTGTTTTGTTTAGAGATGGGCGCGATTCAAGGTTTGTATTTCTTTACTAATAATCTAATAGAAGTACTCAATGTACAAATGCAACTATTTAGCAGGTTACATTTCTAAGCACTGACAAAATGTCTGACTCTAAGATGTGCATATTGTTGGGAGAATGTCAAGTACAGTGAACATATGTTCAGTTTTGTTTTCAGTTGTATATCAGAACAACCAGTAATCTGAGCAACAGATAACATACTGCAAACCTTTTTGCCTTCAGCCCCGTTTCACCCTAACATTTCACTACTCAAAATCATGTGTGTATGTTATTTTTTCAGAACGCTCCAGAACACTCTATCTTTGTGCTCCATGCCTGCGCACACAACCCCACAGGGACCGACCCAACACCTGATGAATGGAAGACTATCGCTGAGGTCATGAAGGTGAGACAGGGGAGATGGCAGGGATGTATTCACTAGGAACCAAACGGAACCAACCGGGTAGCGACCTACCTGAATGTGTTCAATAGAAACTCTAGTTTTCATTGCAAAACGTTTTCCGTTTGGAGTAAACGGTTTCTGTTGCAAAACGTTTTGCTACAGTCTGCGACTAATGAATACACCCCAGGGGAACGGACGTCTCATAATCCCAACCATTATCCATCTGGCTCATTTATATTTTGGGGTAACTTTGTTTTTCCTTTCTTCCCTTTCAATTCAATTCTCCCTCTGCCCCCTCCCTTCTCTCTCTGTCCCACCCCTCCCTTCTCCCTCCCCCCTCCTCTCTCTGTCCCCCCCCTCCCTTCTCCCTCCCCCTACTCTCTCTGTCCCCCCCCTCCCTCCTCCCTCCTCTCTCTGCCCCCCCCCCCTTCTCCCTCCCCCCTCCTCTCTTTGTCCCCCCCTCCTCCCTTTGTCCACCCCCCCCTCCCCCCTCCCCCCTCCCTCTGTTCCCCCTCCCTTCTCCCTCCCCCTCCTCTCTCTGTTCCCCCCTCTCTTCTCCCTCCAGAGGAGGAAGCTGTTTGTGTTCTTTGACTCAGCCTACCAGGGCTTTGCATCAGGCAGTCTGGATAAAGATGCCTGGGCCATACGCTACTTTGTCTCTGAAGGATTTGAGCTGCTCTGTGCCCAGTCCTTCTCCAAGAACTTTGGCCTCTACAGTGAGTATATATGCATACATATAGACACACACACACACACGCGTATATCATTGTCCTCTGTAGCTCAGTTGGTAGAGCATGGTGCTTGTAACGCCAGGGTAGTGGGTTCGATTCCTGGGACCACCCATACGTAAAATGGATAAAAGCGTCTGTTAAATGGCATATATTATATATAGACATGGACACCAACCAGTGGAGGGACAAGTACCCAATTGTCCTACTTAAGTAAAAGTAAAGATACCTTAATAAGAAATGACTCAAGTGAAAGTCACCCAATAAAATACTACTTGAGTTAAAGTCTAAAAGTATTGGGTTTTAAATATACTTAAGTATCAAAAGTAAATGTAATTGCTAAAATGTACTTAAGTATCAAAAGTAAATAATTTCAAATGTCTTATATTAAGCAAACCAGACGGCACAATTTTCTTGTTTTTGAAATGTACAGATAGTCAGGGGCACACTCCAACACTCAGACATAATTTACAAACAAAGCATTTGTGTTTAGTGAGTCTGCCAGATCAGAGGCAGTAGGGATGACCAGGGATGCTCTCTTGATAAGTGCGTGAATTAGACAATTTTCCTGTCCTACTAAGCACTCAAAATGTAACGAGTACTTTTGGGTGTCAGGGAAAATGTATGGAGTAAAAAGTACATGATTTTCTTTAGGAATGTAGTGAAGTAAAAGTAAAAGTTGTCAAAAATATAAATAGTAAAGTACAGATACCCCCAAAAACTACTTAAGTAGTACTTTCAAGTATTTTTACAGTCCACTGCTGTGGGCCAATGGCCACATTTCAGAGCTTTTGCTTACATTTTTACTCTGTCTCATAAACTCGCACCCACTCAAACACACTCTCTGTGACGCTAATCCTCCATTTTGTTCCTTCCTCCTCCAGATGAGCGTGTTGGTAACCTGACAGTAGTTGCCCAGGATAAAGACAACCTGACCCGTGTTCTGTCTCAGATGGAGAAGATCGTCAGGACCACCTGGTCCAACCCTCCCTCCCAGGGGGCGCGCATCGTAGCCATCACACTCAACAACCCCGATCTATTCATAGAATGGTACTGTCAAAAATATAACCCTTTATACTCAACAACCCAGTTCTCTTCACAGAATGGTAAAGTCCAACAACACTCCTATTTAGAATCCCTTCTAAGTTAACCCTGAGGAGTTCACTGAATGGTACGCTCCAAGTTTTGAAAACTGCTCCATTGTTGTACATTAAAAACTGTGCTTACTTATTGGGGATTGTTGTAAGCCACGTTCTGTTGGTGGCAGATTTTTTAAGACTGACGTTCCCATTCCAATCATTGATATACAGTGTTGAAGCTGTCCCTCTCCCTGTGGGCTGTAGGAAGGGTAATGTCCTGTTGATGAGACCAGCTGAAGGCTAAACTAACTAACTCTCTCCTCTCCTCTCCTCTCCTCTCCTCTCCTCTCCTCTCCTCTCCTCTCCTCTCCTCTCCTCTCCTCTCCCCTCCTCTCTCTCTCCTTTCTTTCTTCTGTAGGAAGGATAACGTGAAGACCATGGCTGTCACGGCCTCTTGATGAGACCAGCTGAAGGCTAAACTAACTCTCCCTTTCTTTCTCTCAAATGTTTTCTCTCGCTCTCCCCCCATCCTTCCTTCCTGTAGGAAGGGTAATGTAAAGACCATGGCTGACCGTGTATTGTTGATGAGAGACCAGTTGAAGGCTAAGCTCATTGCTCTGGGGACGCCTGGCACCTGGGACCACATCACACAGCAGATCGGCATGTTCAGCTTCACCGGACTCAACCGTAAGTGTTTACCAGACACACAGACATGTACGCAGGCACACTGGAGCAGACCGTAAGTGTTTACCAGACACACAGACATGTACGCAGGCACACCGGAGCAGACCGGAAGTGTTTACCATACACACAGACATGTACGCAGGCACACCGGAGCAGACCGGAAGTGTTTACCAGACACACAGACATGTACGCAGGCACACCGGAGCAGACCGGAAGTGTTTACCAGACACACAGACATGTACGCAGGCACACCGGAGCAGACCGGAAGTGTTTACCAGACACACAGACATGTACGCAGGCACACCGGAGCAGACCGGAAGTGTTTACCAGACACACAGACATGTACGCAGGCACACCCGAGCAGACCGGAAAAATCTGTGCACGTGTAATTATACTTTTTTTGACCGGGGGCCTTTTTGCTAAAATATGAACCGATGCCCGGGCATTATAAGAGACTGCGTTTAATGGAAGTTTTCCGGTAAGTTACGGTAACATGCACACACAGAATCTCACACACGGATACAATTCTACAACTTACATATTTTCCCTCCCTCTCTACAGGTAAGCAGATAGATTACATGATCAACAGTTGACTGTCATTTTAATAACATATTCTCTCTCTCTCTCCCTCCCTCCCTCCCTCCCTACCTCCAGCTAAGCAGGTGGAGTACATGATTAAGGAGAAGCACGTGTACCTGATGGCCAGCGGTCGTATCAACATGTGTGGCCTCACCTCCAAGAACATCGACTATGTCGCAGAGTCCATCCATGAGACAGTCTCCAAGGTCCAGTAAGGCCCCGCCCTCCACGTGCAGTTACTTCCTGCTTCCTGTTCACAACAGGAAGTACTGTCAACTGTCACGCGTGTTCTCGTCAAGCACCCCGTCTGTGACACACATCCTTTCTCTATAAGCAGTGCTCTAGCCATCTATTGGTTGTAAAATGTAGAAGAGTGATGACATGACACATGTTAACAACAATCAATGGTATATGATCAACGGTATAACTGGTGTGTCCACCTTCTCTCTTCCTCAGATTACTGAGCCATCTTTTAAACAAAATGAAGGCAGACCTCTAGTTGAAGTATTTCACTATCCTGACGACCGTTATGTTGCCTTTTTATTTATTTTATTGTGCCATTTCCGGTTTTCCGGTTTTGAAAATGTGTAAAAGATGACTTTGTGTGCACTTTGGTTTTAAAAATGTTTCAGAGCACTTGAAAGTGAAGCAATGCCAGAAGTTGAGTGAAAGTCGCTCTGGATAAGAGCGTCTGCTAAATGACTAAAATGTAAAATGATTTGTGTGATCCTGTGTTCTACATACATCGACATACCACAATGCTTCTGAAGGTGTTTTATGTAGAACTGGTTCCAAAGAACAATCGCAACATTCTAGAATGTGTGAAATTGTGGATAAGATCAAATGCTCTGTGATGTCATGTGACAGGCTTGAAAGGTAATTTAAAGTTCATGCATATGCCTATAGGTCAAAGGTTAACAGGAAATGTCCTCTAATTGGGTGATATGCCCTGTTTATAAACATTGAGCAGCTATATGCAGATATGTCCTATAGGAAAAGCACATACAACTACTGTGGTAATAGTTGAACCACTTGAAAATGTCTGTGGCTCAGGTTCCGTGTTAGGCATAAACTTGGTGTGACAAGTATATTCATAATAAATTATTGTACATCTCCGCCCTTAATGGTTATGTGTTTGTGTTGTGCTATTTTGACCCATTGTTTTGTTCACTGTACCCATACGGTTGGTCTTCCTATATACAGCCACACGCCATTTGATTGCCATGGTTATATTGACATCCTGTAATTACTATGACCCAGAGTTTTACCTGACAAGACAAAACTCTGGGCCCTGGGTAATAACTGTCAGCAACTGGAATAAACAATAACATTTCATATCAAAGTCTGAACATTAAAAAGTCACACAGCTGAAACTTGTGAATCTTTTTAAATCTGTTCATTTTTTAATGCAAAAATCTGAGGGGTTTTCCCCTGTTAAAATGCCCAGAGTAGTCATTTCAACATACTGTACCCATAAAGTCATTATAAACTCTAATATCTACAATACATCTCTCATATATGCATTTCTCTTCTATAAAAAGATATCTCTGTATTACTTTCTGTATAGGTGCCACTCTCTCCCCGTACACCAGTGTTCTCCTTCTGACGATCTGTCCAATTTATCAATTTCAATTTATGACATAAGCACAGATCTAGGATCAGCGTCCCCTCTCCTAACCTTAACCATTGGGGTGAAAAACAAGATCAGTAAGTATGCAGATTATCTGTCCAATTTATACATTTAAATTGATCTAAAAGGCTAGAATTGATTGTGTTCTCTGAAGAATAACATAGGCTTTTTTTTGGACAAAAAGCACTTAAAAAATGCATTGTGTTAAAATATCTCCATATAGACGTTGCCGACAAGCACAGATGTAGGATCAGCTTCCCCTCCCCTCCCCAAATCCTAACCCTAACCAAAACAAGAAAACTGACCTTAAATCAGTCTCATCCTACTCCAGTTAAAAACAGGGCCATTGTGTCTGAGAGGAGGATGAGGGTTCTGATTGGCTGTCGCCTCTACTCCCATGCAGCATAGTGAGTCAGCACTTTTTCTGTTTTCCACAGAGGGATGCTCTTCTCCTCTCCTCCTCACTGACCAATGACAGGAGCCACAGAGCATCACTCCCCCTTTCTCTCCATCTCTCACGTTTCTCTTTTCTCCCAGCCCACCATCCTCTCCTCCACTCCATCCTCTCTCTATCCCTCTCCCCTTAGCCCTCCTCCCCCCTCCCCCCATCTTTCTCCCCCCACTGTGGTGCAGTGGCACAAAACCAGTCAGAGCAGAGACACACCCTGTGGTCTTAATCCAGAGAGAGAGAAACATGGGTCTTATGGTACAGCTTGTCAGATCAAATAAGAAATGTATTCTCTACAACAGATGTGTTTCATAATGGCATATCCTACATTAGTACCGTCTTTCGGATATGTCCCGTTCACAACTGTGTAACAGTGTTTCAGTATTGCTCATATACATAATTTGGAAGAGACTGGTCCGTTCTTGTGACTGGTCAGTTACCATTCTCACCATTTGAGGAAGTTGTGATAACAGTTCGGCTGAAAAAGTAGAAATCTACATCGTGCTCAGCAGTACCTAAAACATGCAGATTGGAAACGTTCTCTTAGTAAGGCAGTCAAACCCCAAACCATCTCAAGTCCTTTTTTACCCCCTTAGACCACTATAGTATGAGTCCATGCTGAAACGTGAACTTTGGAGTGAATCCTAAATTGAATTTTCACTTAGATTGATATCCACTCAAGTGAAAGTTAGGACTCACCCCTTAGACAGTAGATAGGAGGGGAATAGAAGAGAATAGTCAGAAACATTCACTATCAAATAACAGAAGTGATACTGCATCCATCAAAATGCCTATAGAAGGAATGGATGGGATCTTTATAATGGTGAATATTCTTCTGTGTACTTCGGGATGATATCTAAATAGTCTTTGGTTTCCTTAGGTCACAGCTCCAACAGGGCCAATTCAAATATTTTCTAAGGAGGGGGTGAATTAAATGTTGACAGTGGCTTAAACCAAAAACCTCCTCTCTTCTCCTGACATTCTTCGTCTTCAAATCCATTAGCCACTTAGACATTAAACATAACAAAAAATTATAAAGAAAACAGGTTCATGATGATATGGTAGATTCTGTCCCACTGGTTGAGTTAGTTGTTCCCATTTGGTGCTGTCTGAGATCAGAGACTGTGGGGTTGTTAGGGAGAGGATGTCTATGTGTCATTATATAACCTTCTGTTTCCCTTTAGAATGTCTTTGTTGGTTGGGACATCTGAGAGTGGTCAACTAGTGACTGGAACGTCTGACAAATGTTGCAGAAACGTCTTTTAAACGATCAAAGAGAGGAAGGAAATAGACTGTTCATGATTGAGTGAGGGCCTGCAGTTAGTCCATATTCACAACACACACACTGCTAGGCCTTGACCAGCGGCTGCTCTGATGGATCCTCAGGTGTCTTGTCTCCTTCCCGAGACTTTTTCCTCTTCTTGTGACCTGAGGAGAAATAAATATACATTTAACTGAAAAAATATACAGTACCAGTCAAAAGCTTGGACACACCTACTCATTCAAGGGTTTTTCTTTATTTTTACTATTTTCTACATTGTAGAATAATAGTGAAGACATCAAAACTATGAAATAACACATGTAGAATCATGTAGTAACCAAAAAAGTGTTAAACAAATCAAAATATATTTTAAATTTGAGATTCTTCAAATAGCCACCCTTTGCCTTTATGACAGCGTTGCACACTCTTGGCATTCTCTCAACCAGCTTCACATGGAATGCTTTTCCAACAGTCTTGAAGGAGTTCCCACATATGCTGAGCACTTGTTGGCTGCTTTTCCTTAACTCTGCAGTCTGACTCATCCCAAACCATCTCAATTTGGTAGAGGTCGGGGGATTGTGGAGGCCAGGTCAGCTGATGCAGCACTCCATCACTCTCCTTCTTGGTCAAATAGCCCTTACACAGCCTGGAGGTGTGTTGGGTCATTGTCCTGTTGAAAAACAAATGATAGTCCCACTAAACCCAAACCAGATGGGATGGCGTATCGCTGCAGAATGCTGTGGTAGCCATGCTGGTTAAGTGTGCCTTGAATTCTAAATAGATCACAGACAGTGTCACCAGCAAAGCACCCCCACACCGTCACACCTCCTCCTCCATGCTTTACGGTGGGAAATACACATGCGGAGATCATCCGTTCACCCACACCGCGTCTCACAAAGACACGGCGGTTGGAACTACAAATCTCAAATTTGGACTCCAGACAAAAGGACAAATTTCCACCGGTCTAATGTCCATTGCTCGTGATTCTTGGCAAAAGCAGGTCTCTTCTTCTTATTGGTGGCCTTTAGTAGTGGTTTCTTTCCAGCAAATCGACCATGAAGGCCTGATTCACACAGTCCCTTCTGAACAGTTGATGTTGAGATGTGTCTGTGACTTGAATTCTGTGAAGCATTTATTTTGGCTGCAATGTCTGAGGCTGATAACTCTAATGAACTTATCAGCAGAGGTAACTCTGGGTCTTCCATTCCTGTGGTGGTCCTCATGAGAGCCAGATTCATCATAGCGCTTGATGGTTTTTGTGACTGCACTTGAAGAAATGTTCAAAGTTCTTGAAATGTTCCGTATTGACTGACCTTCATGTCTTAAAGTAATGATGGACTGTCATTTCTCTTTGTTTATTTGAGCTGTTCTTGCCATAATATGGACTTGGTCTTTTACCAAATAGGACTATCTTCTGTATACCCCCCCTACCTTGTCACAACACAACTGATTGGCTCTAACGCATTAAGAAAGAAAGAAATTCCACAAATCAACTTTTAAGAAGGCACACCTGTTAATTGAAATGCATTCCAGGTGACTACCTCATGAAGCTGGTTGAGAGAATGCCAAGTGTGCAAAGCTGTCATCAAGGCAAAGGATGGCTATTTGAAGAATCTCAAATATAAAATACATTTTGATTTGTTTAACAAAAATTGTAAAAATAAAGAACAACCCTTGAATGAGTAGGTGTGTCAAACGTTTTGACTGGTAGTGTATATTCATTTAATTGAAAAAACAACAACATTTAATTGAAGAAAAAAAACATTTAATTGAGAAAAAATTTATGTAATGACAAAAAAATACATTTAATTGAAGAAATAAATACATTTAATTGAGAAAAAATAAATGTAATGACAACATTTTTTAATTTAATTAATTTAATTAATACTATTAATTGTGAATCAATGAATTGGACAATGACAACGTCATTTACAACTACATTGTCTGAGTCCCAAATGGCATATACAGTGCCTTCGGAAAGTATTCAGACCCCTTAACTTTTACCACATTTTGTTACCTTACAGCCTTATTCTAAAATTGATTAACTTGTTTTTCCCCCCTCATCAATACCCCATAATGACAAAGCAAAAACAGATTTTTAGAAATGTTTGCTAATTTATAAAAAATAAACAACTGGAATATGACATTTACATAAGTACTCAGATCCTTTACTCAGTACTTTGTTGAAGCACCTTTGGCAGCGATTACAGCCTTGAGTCTTCTTGGGTGTAACGCTACAAGCTTGGCACTCCTGTATTTGGGGAGTTTCTCCCATTCTTCTCTGCAGATGCTCTCAAGCTCTGTCAGGTTGGATGGGGAGCGTTGCTGAACAGCTATTTTCAGGTCTCTCCAGAGATGTTCGATCGGGTTCATGTCCGGGCTCTGGCTGGGCCACTCAAGGACATTCAGAGACTTGTCCCGAAGCCACACCTGTGTTGTCTTTGTTGTGTGCTTAGGGTCATTGTCCTGTTGAAAGGTGAACCGTCGCTCCAGTCTGAGGTCCTGAGCGCTCTGGAGCAGGTTTTCATCAAGGATTTTTCTGTACCTTGCTCCGTTCATCTTTCCCTCGATCCTGACTAGTCTCCCAGTCCATGCCGCTGAAAAACATCCCCACAGTATGATGCTGCCACCACCATGCTTCACCGCAGGGATGGTACCAGGTTTCCACCAGACGTGACGCTTGGCATTCAGGCCAAAGAGTTCAATCTTGGTTTCATCAGACCAGAGAATCTTGTTTCTCATGGTCTGAGGGTCTTTAGGTGCCTTTAGGCAAACTCCAAGCGGGCTGTCATGTGCCTTTTACTGAAGAGTGGCTTCCGTCTGGCCACTATATTGATTGGTGGAGTGCTGCAGAGATGGTTGTCCTTCACCACAGAGGAACTCTAGAGCTCTGTCAGAGTGACCATCGGGTTCTTGGTCACCTCCCTGACCAAGGTCCTTCTCCCAAGGGCGGTAGGTCTAGGAAGAGTCTTGGTGGTTCCAAACTTCTTCTATTTAAGAATGATAGAGGCAACTGTGTCCATGGGGACCTTCAATGCTTCAGAAATGTTTTGGTACCCTTCCCCAGATCTGTGCCTTGACACAATCCTGTCTCGGAGCTCTACGGACAATTCCTTCGACCTCATGGCTTGGATTTTGCTCTGACATGCACTGTCAACTGTGGGACCTTATATAGACAGGTGTGTGCCTTTCCAAATCACGCCCAATCAATTGAATTTACCACAGGTGGACTCCAATGAAGTTGTAGAAACATCTCAAGGATGATCAATGGAAACAGGATGCACCTGAGCTCAATTTCGAGTCTCATAGCAAATAAGGTATTTGTTTCTATTTTCAATAAATCTGCAAACATTTCTAAAAACCTCTTTTTGCTTTGTCATTATGGGGTATTGTGTGTAGATTGCTGAGGATTTCTATTTATTTAATCAATTTTAGAATAAGGCTGTAACGTAACAAAATGTGGAAAAAGCCTGAATACTTTCCGAATGCACTGTAGTTCACTACTTCTGACCAGGCTTGTATTGCTTAATGTGGTGTGATTTTGGCCCCGTTTCAGCCTTTTACTGAAATGAGAGAGACCATTCTGCTGCTCTTTGGCTCAGAGAGGGACCACGTGGTGTGTGTGTGTGTGTGTGTGTGTGTGTGTGTGTGTGTGTGTAGTGTAGTGTGTTGGGCAGCCATTTAGTTAAAGTAGCTCTGCAATACTGAGCAGAGAAACACTCAGTCTGCATCCCAACTGGCACCCTGTTCCCTATTAAGTGCACTACTTTTGACCAGGACCCATAGGGCTTTGGGAATGGAATGCCACTTGGGAGGCTCATTAACATTCATTCTCCATAGCTCATTCAGCAGTGGGCCAGTCGGGAGGGAAACACACTAGTTGGCTCTCCCATGTGAGTGTTAGAGAGAGAGGGAGATGGGGAGAGGGAGAGAGAGAGAGAGAGAGAGGAGAGAGAGAGAGAGAGAGAGAGAGAGAGAGAGAGAGAGAGAGAGAGAGAGAGAGAGAGAGAGAGAGAGAGAGAGAGAGAGAGAGAGAGAGAGAGAGAGAGAGAGAGAGAGAGAGAGAGAGAGAAAGGGAGAGAGATAGAGAGAGAGAGGGAGGGAGAGAGAGAGAGAGAGAGAGAGAGGGGGAGAGGGAGGGAGAGAGAGAGAGAGAGAGAGAGAGAGAGAGAGAGAGGGGGAGAGGAGGGAGAGAGAGAGAGAGAGAGGGGGAGAGGGAGGGAGAGAGAGAGAGAGAGAGAGAGAGGAGAGAGAGAGAGAGAGAGAGAGAGAGAGAGAGAGAGAGAGAGAGGGGGAGAGGGAGGGAGAGAGGGAGAGAGAGAGAGGGGGAGAGGGAGGGAGGAGTGAGAGGAGAGAGAGAGAGAGAAGAGAGAGAGAGAGAGAGAGAGAGAGAGAGAGAGAGAGAGAGAGAGAGAGGGGGAGAGAGAGATGTTGAGAGGGATTTTGTGGAGGCCAGAGTGGTGCACACACTGTGAGGGGCCAGGGGGTCCGTTGGGGGGCCTCCAGAGAAAGGAGGCAGGGGCCAGTGAATGACTGGTTGCTAGGACACAGCTGTTCATGGAGCAGAGGTGCAGGGAAAGAGAAAGGCTCAGGATTTAGACTGCTACTAAGGATACATCCCAAATGGCACCCTACTCCCTATTTAGTGTACTACTTTTGACCAGGGCTCATGGGAATAAGGTGCCATTTGGGATGTACCCTAACATTACAAAGTGACCGGTGGAGGGGACTCACAGGTCGTGGGGTTGTTAGTGGGGTTGTTGGGTTAGTGCAGTCACAGTGGCTTGGTTGGGATATGTTTTTTAAATGGTTGTATGTGTGTGTGGGCATTTGGACTGTCCATTGGGCACACAGGTGTGTTAGAATGCAAGAGAGTAAAGGTGTGTGTGTGTATATGCGTGCTTGTGTATGTGTAGGTGTATATGTTGTGTGTGTGACTCACTGAGTTTGAGCAGTAGTTTCTTGCCCAGTGTGTCCTCTGATCCACTTAGAGACAGAGTACTGATGAAAGAGGAGGGGGCGTCCGTTTCTATAGCAACAGAGGCTGTGTCTGAGAGAGAGAGAGAAAGAGAGAGAGAGAGATGAAATGTGACATTTTCAATCTTCATAATACACTGTGTAGATGTTGTTTCTGTGTTTTTACATTTTACATTTTTAGTCATTTAGCAGACACTCTTATCCAGAGCGACTTACAGTTATACATACTGGCCCCCAGTGGGAATCGAACCCACAACCCTGGCGTTGCAAACGCCATGCTCTACCAACTGAGCTACATCCCTGCCGGCCATTCCCTCCCCTACCCTGGACGACGCTGGGCTAATTGTGCGCCGCCCCATGGGTCTCCCGGTCACGGCCGGCTACGACAGAGCCTGGATTCGAACCAGGATCTCTAGTGGCACAGCCAGCACTGCGATGCAGTGCCTTAGACCACTGTTAAATGTCTTCCCTCATCACCAACATCCTCCTTATTCTCCATTCTTCCATCCCACTCCTTCATCCCTCCCTATATGCCCTGACACCAAACAGTGACGTGTTCTCACCGTTGGTGCCGTCCCTCTCTGAGCGGTCCTCTCTGATGTAAGGGATCTCATCCATCCTGAGGAACACTGAGTCACTGGGGCTCTTCTGACCGTCTGACTTACTGCCTGTAGGAGGAGACACACACAGTACACACTCTGTCACGCAGAGAAAATAAAACAATAACTGTGGTTCCTATATCCTCCAACTGATGTACTCTCTCCTCTCTCTCCCCTCTTCTTTCTCCCCCTTCCTCTCTCTCTCTCTCTGTCTCTCTCCCTCCTCTCTCTCCCCCTCCTCTCTCTCTCTCTCTCTCTCTCTCTCTCCCTCCTCTCTCTCCCCCCTCTTCTTTCTCCCACTCCTCTCTCTCTCTCTCTCTCCCCCCTCCTCTCTCTCCCCCCTCCCTCCTCTTCTCTCTCCCCCCTCCCCCCTCTTCTCTCTCCCCCTCTTCTCTCTCCCCCCTCTTCTCCCTCCCTCCCTCCCTCCCTCCTACCAGTATGGTTGACTTACGGACGATGCGGTTCTTCTCGTTGAGCAGAGAGGTGCTGTGTGGGACGGAGGACTGCTGTCCCCTGGTTCTGGCCGAGCTGGGCCGGGTCTCTCTGGGGGGAAAGAGGAGGTCTCCGCTCTGCTCCGGGACAGGGGGGTCGGGGGTGTTCCCGTCTGTGAGCCGGGCGTCTGTGTCGGGCGTCTGGGGGGAGCTGTCCATCCGGGTGGCCGTCAGGGCGTTCTGGTAGTGGCTACGGGTGATCTGGGGGTTAAAGGTCAAAGGTCAAAGAAAGGTCATAGCTGTCATAGGTGGAAGTTAGAGGCTGTACTGTATCACAGCTCTGACTAAGCTACTGGGTCGCATCACAAATTACACCCTTTTTCCTATAAAGTGTATTACTTTTGACCAAGGACCATAGGGCTATATACTGTATAGAGAATAGGGTGCTATTTGGGACCCTATTACACACTACTAAAACATTCACTCAGTCAGATGGGATTTAGATTCTTTATACTTTCAGGAAATGACAAATGTCTAAAATGACAAATGAATGAATGATGCATTGAATAAACTATTTAGTTATCAACACCATCAAGACACCGCTGCAAGTGAACTCAAATAAATGACAAATGGTGTTGGAGCAGGTGTATCCAGATAACTGGAGGTGGGCGGGGCTGTACTGTAGTCTAGGTAAGCCTACCTTAATGACCTGCAGGTGTGTGAGCTGTCTAACAGAGTAGTCAGGCAGGTAGACGCTCCCCCCTCCGTTGAGTTGGCCCAGACTGCCCCCATACAGCATAGAGTCAGACCGGTCCAGACCACTGCTACGGGAGGGGGATCTGTGGACTGAATCATACAGGATGGTAATGGGTCAGACAGGGATGAGATAGTTTTCTACCACTCTCTGGTCTATGCAATGGGACAGTCCAGATAATGTATTTTGAATTAAGTGTATTATTTTATGTTTGTCATTCAATGTTTTGCTTTCTTTGTGTGTGCACTGTGCACAGAGTGTTTCTCTATATGTGCAGGTTTGTGTGCATGTGTGCGTGCATGCATTTGTGTGTGTGTGTGTGTGTGTGTGTGTGTGTGTGTGTGTGATGAGCCAGTTACCTGTGGGCATGATGGCAGGCACACCATAGTAGGCGAACGCTCCGTTCTCAAACCTCAGAGCCTCTTTACCAAACTCCACCTCCACACGACCCTGGACACACAGGAGAGAGAAATGGTCAAGTTCCCTGATTTGTGTCTAAGCTATATTCTATATATTCTAAGCTATTTATTAAACCCGGGTTGGTGTAGCGGTTAGCACCTCCACCTGCAGCACATGATATACACTGAGGGTACAAAACATTATGAACACCTGCTCTTTCCATGACATAGACTGACCAGGTGAATCCAGGTGAAAGCTATGATCCCTTATTGATGTCACTTGTTAAATCCACTTCAATCAGTGTATATGAAGGGGCGGAGACAGGTTAATTAAAGAAGGATTTTTAAGCCTTGAGACAATTGAGACATGGATTGTGTATGTGTGCCATTCAGAGGGTGAATGGGCGGGACAAAAGATGTAAGTGCCTTTGAACGGGTAGTAGGTGCCAATAGGTGCCAGGCGCACCGGTTTGAGTGTGTCAAGAACTGCAACTCTGCTGGGTTTTTCACACTCAACAGTTTCCCGTGTGTATCAACAATTATCCACAACCCAAAGGACATCCAGCCAACTTGACACAACTGTGGGAAGCGTTGGAGTCAACATGGGCCAGCATCCCTGTGAAATGCTTTCGACACCTTGTAGTACATGCCTCAACGAATTGAGGCTGTTCTGAGGGCAAAAGGGGGTGCAACTCAATATTAGGAAAGTGTTCCTAAAGTTCTGTCCACTCAGTGTACTCTCCCTCTGCGTGAGATCAAATCCTTTCCTACTTTGACACACTTATCTCCTCACTGTCCTATCTGTTCTCTACTATCCTACCAATAAAATACATGAAATGAATTTGATTTATCGCTAAGGGACAATTATTGCAGGCGTTTATACCTGTAGTAACAGGATGAAGTAGTCAACAGGTTTGTTTCTCTGAAACAGGAAGTGCTGTGGGGCCAGTTTGTTCTTGTCATCGTAGCTTAGCTCCTGGACCACACTGGGGTGTTTAATGAGACGCAGTAAGATCTTCTCTGATAGGTGGGCTGGCTTGAAGGGCTCCACCTCTACGGGAGAGAGGGGAAGGAGAGAGGGGAAGGAGAGAAGAGGTGGGAGGAGAGGGTAGTAAAAGGGGAGAGATGAAAGAGGGATAGATAGGAAGAAATGAGAGAGGCAGTGGCAAAGTAATAAGAAAAATGTAATTTACAATAACTAGTCAATATTCTTTACTATTCAATGGGTTGGTTTGTGACCAGGCCTCAAATTGAGAAGAACTTACTTCCACAGAGATTGTATATGTAATTCTATGGTTCCTTCCTTCTTTAACACCCAGGAAGTGACCTCACATTGGACAGGAAGTGACATCACAGTGGGCCTACCTGTGGACAGGAAGCGGTGCGTGGCGAGGAGGAGCTGAGGAGAAATCTTCACCTTCATCTCGTTCTCCGACAGCTTAAAGATGGAGAAGTCCTGCTGCTTCCTCTCATGGTGAGAAACACGACGCTTAGAACGGTTATCAGCTGTAGAGGAGACACAACACTTAGAGATGTTATCAGCTGTAGAGGGAGACAACACTTAGAGAGGTTATCAGCTGTAGAGGGAGACACAACACAGAGAGGTTATCAGCTGTAGAGGGAGACACAACACAGAGAGGTTATCAGCTGTAGAGGGAGACACAACACAGAGAGGTTATCAGCTGTAGAGGGAGACACAACACAGAGAGGTTATCAGATGTAGAGGAGACACTTAGAGAGGTTATCAGATGTAGAGGGAGACACAACACTTAGAGATGTTATCAGCTGTAGAGGGAGACACAACACAGAGAGGTTATCAGCTGTAGAGGGAGACACAACACAGATAGGTTATCAGCTGTAGAGGGAGACACAACACAGAGAGGTTATCAGCTGTAGAGGGAGACACAACACAGAGAGGTTATCAGCTGTAGAGGGAGACACAACACAGAGAGGTTATCAGCTGTAGAGGGAGACACAACACAGAGAGTTTATCAGATGTAGAGGAGACACTTAGAGAGGTTATCAGCTGTAGAGGTGACACTTAGAGAGGTTATCAGTGTATGTGTGTATGTGTGTATGTTCTTGCATGTGCGTCAGTTCTTGCGAGTATGTACGTACTGTAGAGGTCAGTCTCGTCCAGTATCTCTGACTTGATGATCTCCTCTATAACATCCTCCAGGGTCACGATGCCCATGACCTCATAGAAGGGATCACCCTCACCCTCGTTGTTGACCCGCTGGACGATGGCCAGGTGGGACTTTCCTGGAGAGAGACAGGATATGACATCATAATATAATCCTAACCTGTGGGACTTACCTAACAAACATGGAGGGGGTAGACTATGAGAGAGGTGAAACTCCTACATAAAACAATGTCATTTTTTAGTATACCAAAAACAAATGTATGTATTTACATGTATTTATTTTGGCTGTGTAAAGGGATCTTACTATGTGAAGGGGTCTGAGGTAAGGGGAATAGGAGAAGCAAGAGAGGAAAAGCAATGAATGCAGTCAACAGATCTCCCTTGACATGTTGTTCCTGAGGAGATAAAAACTAACAAAGAAAGGCACTTATCTTTTTCTACTAGCGCTGGCTTTGCTGATAAATACTTTGTTGAGGGAAAATGTACTAGATACGACTGTGGTGTGTTGTTGTCACACCTTGCTATCTTAAGATGAACTAAATAATTGTAAGTCGCTCTGGATAAGAGCGTCTGCTAAATGACTAGAATGTCAAATGAGCAGGATAGCATAATTTACAGTAGAGACACTGTAAAAACAAACACACAGACTACATCACCCATGAGGCCACAGGGATAGAATCAGGAAGTGTTCTAGTAGAAACACATCAGGGGTGTATTCATTAGTGCACAACATTTCGAAACGGAAAAAAAGATCCCTCCCTGTTTTGTTCAGTTTGCTTCCGTTTGGTTTCTAGGGAATATACCCCAGGGATGTTCATCTTCCCAGCAGGGGGATGACGTACATCTGAGTCCCAAGTGGCACCCTATTCCATATTTAGTGCACCAGGGCCCACAGAGAAAGAGAGAGAGAAACAATAATTGGTCAAAAGTAGTGCACTACATAGAAATTGGGTGCCATTTGGGATGCAGCCACAGGGTGGTAATCTCCATGGTAAACGTGGGGTATTACTGGAGCTAAATGGGGAATCGTTTAAGATAAGCAGTCTAGTTGATTTGTTAGTTAGATATGTCTATTTTTGCTACTGTTTGTTGATGTTAAAGTTTCTGTGAGATCGTGATTTAGATGGAAGCAATGGAAGGAATGGGAGGTTGGTTCATTGTGTTTGTTTGTGAATGAGTGCGTAGGGGACAGGAGGGTAAGGGGGAAGAGGAGAATGGGGGGGGGGGGGCATGAAGGGTGATTGGGTTGTACAGAGACTGCTCAGGGCTCCCCCCTGGAGAGATGGTGGGGGGGGGGAAGGAAGAGCGAGAGCAAAAGAGAGAGAGAGAGAGACTGCACTGCAGACACCAGCAGCTGAAGATTACATCATCAGCCATTATGTAACACAGTCAACACTTACACACTTCCTTGCACACAGCTGCAGCTACCCCCCTCTCTCTCTCTCTCTCTCTCCCTCTCTCTCTCTCTCTCCCTCCCTCTCTCTCTCTCTCTCTCTCTCCCTCCCTCTCTCTCTCTCTCTCCCTCTCTCTCTCTCCCTCTCTCTCTCTCACAGCTGCAGTTTTCCACCTCCCACACATGTACAGACCTTATAGCAGCCCCCCCCTTACCCCCCCAACAGCACCCACAAAATATCTCACTCTGACTGTGTCTCACTCTGACTGTGTCTCACTCTAACTGTCTCTCACTCTGACTGTGTCTCACTCTGACTGTGTCTCACTCTAACTGTCTCTCACTCTAACTGTGTCTCACTCTGACTGTCTCACTCTAACTGTCTCTCACTCTGACTGTGTCTCACTCTGACTGTGTCTCACTCTAACTGTCTCTCACTCTGACTGTCTCTCACTCTGACTGTGTCTCACTCTGACTGTGTCTCACTCTGACTGTGTCTCACTCTTACTGTGTCTCACTTTGACTGTGTCTCACTCTGACTGTGTCTCACTCTAACTGTCTCTCACTCTAACTGTCTCTCACTCTGACTGTCTCTCACTCTGACTGTGTCTCACTCTGACTGTGTCTCACTCTGACTGTGTCTCACTCTTACTGTCTCTCACTCTGACTGTCTCTCACTCTGACTGTCTCTCACTCTGACTGTGTCTCACTCTGACTCTCTCACTCTGACTGTGTCTCACTCTAACTGTCTCTCACTCTGACTGTCTCTCACTCTGACTGTGTCTCACTCTGACTCTCTCACTCTGACTGTCTCTCACTCTGACTGTGTCTCACTCTGACTCTCTCACTCTGACTGTGTCTCACTCTGACTGTGTCTCACTCTGACTGTGTCTCACTCTGACTGTCTCTCACTCTGACTGTCTCTCACTCTGACTGTGTCTCACTCTAACTGTGTCTCAGTCTGACTGGGGGTGGGGAAACAGGGGGTGAGAGGGAGAGAGAGTTTCTGTCAGATCCATGTTTCTCTATATGGGTCAGACCTAGCTGCACATTAACAGCTCTTACAGTTACACACATAACGCTATTTCAATGTTTGGTTTGTTAAATGTGATACGCAACTCCGGCACGTATAATGTCCGTTTTTGTAGTTCACTCCGTTTGCTACTTGAGTCGTCTCTCTCCCTCTCCTGCTGCTGCACGCCGCTAAACACACCAAGTCGTGCCGCCTGTCACTCAAGGAGAGAGCAGTTGCTCAACCACGGCGTCACGAGCACTTCCTTGCCTTTCACTCTGCATGGTCAGATGGATGCAACAATGTGGTGATGCTAATCGCTAGTTAGCTGGCTAGCTAGCTTAGCTTGCTAAATGCACTAAGAGTCAGAGCAAATGTAGCGAGCTAGCTTATACTGCCTGGTACCAGTGCTGGTGTAGGCCTAGATTAGCATGTTTGTGCAACGGTATCTTATCAGAGAGGAATAGGCAAAGCATGAATATGTTAGAAAGCTACATGAAGTAAGAAAACATGTCATGTAACATCTAGTTAGGGTCACCTGGAAACACTGACCAACACTTTGGTTCCTACCCTGTCAATAATTCCTCCCTGGTTTTTTTCATTCCTTGTCATATCAAACAACAATGTATTCAAGGTTCTGCCCACTATATTCCAACTATAGAATTAGAATAATCATTATATTTCCATGATTCCAACAGTTCACCAATTAACCAGGCTATATGTGTCGCCCATATCATGCTGCGTGGCACAGTGTGGAAATGATAATAAAAATGGATCGACTTTTGTTTGGAGTTGGATTGAACAGTATAAATGGATAAAGACCCATTGAAATGACTTATAATGTATGTGTTGTCACTAATCATAAAGCATATTTAGAACTGTTATTCAAAAACATTAAATACCATAGAATACCATTATACCGTCAACAATATTTTGTCCATATCGACCAGCCCTAACACACACACACACACAAACACACAAACACACACACACACACACACACACACACACACACAAACTCCTTTGTGAACACATGTCTTCCTTAACCCATAAATCTGATAGAATGCTGACCACCATTTCATCTCTCAGAGGCTTTTAGGGAGCTGAGTTCAGGGATACTAGGCCTGTGTCCCAAGATGCAACTCAATATTAGGAAGCTGTTCTTAATGTTTTGTACACTCAGTGTATATATGGAATAGGGTGCACTTTTTTCAAACCTGAAGACTAAGCTCCCACACCTAGTGCCTAGGCTTTAGCTCAGTGTTGTAATACAGTCTTGTGCACTTGCTCATAAAGGCTACAGTCACTGTGGTAGGGAGGGAGGGAGGGGTCTGTTGTACTAGTGCTTTGATTATTTATGCTTTGGTTTGACTAAATGGGGTTGCAGCATCGCCACACACAGTCATGCTCTCTCTCTCGCTCTCTCTCTCTCTCTTTTCTCTCTCTCTCGCTCTCTCTCTCTCTCGCTCTCTTTCTCATATTCGGAAAACACACACAGTCCTCTCTCTCATAAACACTGTGGCTGTGTTGAGTGCAGCACCACAGAGGACAGAGAGAGAGAGAGAGAGAGAGAGAGAGAGAGAGAGAGAGAGAGAGAGAGAGAGAGAGAGAGAGAGAGAGAGAGAGAGGGGAAGGGAGAGAAAGTGTTCTCTGAATATTTAATGTCTTCTCTCTGGGGGGTGGAGCAATGGAGGGGTGGAGAGAGAGAGAGAGAGAGAGAGAGAGAGAGAGAGAGAGAGAAGAGAGAGAGAGAGAGAGAGAGAGAGAGAGAGAGAGAGAGAGAGAGAGAGAGAGAGAGAGAGAGAGGGGGGAGGGGGTGTCATGACAGGAAAGGACATTCTAAAGGTAACAGCCTTTTTTTGTCTCTCTCTCTCTGTCTGTCTCTGTGTCACCATGACATTCTCATCCCTCTATCTCTCTATCACGCTAGCACTCTCAATTTAATTCAAATCTCTCGCTCTTACACACACACGCACGCACGCACACACACACACACACACACACACACACTGTTTTGTTTATCTATTAGTCTGTGTGGATTGTACTGAGTGCTGATCTAGGATCAGGTCCCTCTTGTCCATATAATCTAATTCATTATGTGATCTAAAAGGCTAAACTAATCCAAGATCAGCACTATTTCTCTGAGATGCTTTATGAATACGGGTGGAGACAGTGTAAACACATTCATCTATTGAAGGTGTCCTTCATGTAATTCTCTAGCACAGCCTCTGCATGCAACAACATGAGAAATGCTAACACTGCCTTCTTCCCCCAAAAACAGACAACATGGCTACCTGCTATTGGTCAACAGGAGAAACACCCACCTTACCTGCTATTTACATTTTTGTCATTTAGCAGACGCTCTTATCCAGAGCGACTTACAGTTAGTGAGTGCATACATTTTTTTTCATACTGGTCCCCCGTGGGAATCGAACCCACAACCCTGGCGTTGCAAGCACCATGATCTACCAACTGAGCTACAGGGGACTCATCCTGTGCCCATATCACCTGGAGCTCCACCGGGTCCAACGCGAGCAGACTGAGGTTCAGCCCGCTGAAGAGCGCCGAGAGGGCGAAATTACCCGTAGGGCATAGGCTCAGATCTAGGACCAGATGACCTTGCTGTAGGCTATATCCTAGTTTGTGTTCCAAATGACACCCTATTCCCTTTGTAGTAGGCTATCACTAGGATGGGATATCCCTGTTAGTCACACTACAGCACAGCACCTCTTATAAGCAGACAATGGTTGTTTCCAGAGAGAGAATCTCAGTGAAGTTACTTTATATGATTACATTGACACTGGTAGGCCCTACATGTAAACTGTTGTAGTTTATGGAAATTAGATGAACAATAGGAGCTTGAACCAGTGACTTGGCCAAGATGGGAGAGGGGGGGAGTGAGAGAGGGCAATAGGGGGAGAGAGAAAGAGAGGGGACACACACACACACACACACACATACACACACAATCATACTAACTTTTCTAGAGTTTCTTGTGTGATCTTACTTTTTTCACATTCCCCCTCCTTACCCTTCTTGAACTCCTCCAGCATGGCATCCAGTTTGGTATCGTTGAACACACAGTGCATGGGGTGTTTATAGAACTGTGTTATGGTCTTCAGATGGGTACAGTCATCCGGGTCAACGAACGCCAAGTCCTTCACGAACAGAATATCCACAATGTTCGACCGCACGTTTTCGAACACCGGGATGCGCGTATAGCCACTCTGCATTATCTCCGACATGGTGTTGAAGTCCAGCACCGCTTCCGAGGTGAGCATGAAGCAGTCGGTTAGCGGAGTCAGAACATCTTCTACGGTCTTGGTCCGGAGCTCGAGCGCGCCCTGTATGATGTTGAGCTCCTCTTTGACCAGGTCGTGGTACGGGTCGGTCACGCGCAGCATCTCGAGGAGTTTTTCCCGCGTATAAAAGTTACTGATCTCCTGGTGGAGGATGAAGTCTAGGAGTTTACTGATGGGGTAGGAGACGGGGAAGGAGAGAACCATAAGAAGACGGGTTACCCAGATGGTTTTGGACGCGATGGCCAGGCCGTGCCGCGACGCAACAGAGTGCGGCAGGATCTCCCCAATGAAAAAGATCCCAAACGCGCAGATAACGGTCGACAGCCAGGTCATCCCCAGGATCTGACACATCCACACCGCGAGCGCCGCGTTGATCAGCGCGTTGCCCAGCAACAAAGTGCACAGGACATAGTTACCGTGCCGCCGCACTGACTCGATTTTCCGCGCGTATTTCTGCTCCTTGTCTGTGCCGCTGTTCTGCAGAACCTGGAGCTCCACCGGGTCCAACGCGAGCAGACTGAGGTTCAGCCCGCTGAAGAGCGCCGAGAGGGCGAGCAACAGAACCGATACTAACACCTGAAGCCAGAGGTCCGGTTCGGCCCCGCGCTCCACCACTGCGACCCAGAAATCCCGGGTCCGGTAGTGTTCCCATTTGGACCCGTCGAAGGCGCACATCGAATAGTACTTAATCTTCTCTCCCCTGCGCAGGTCCTTAGCCAATACTTCCACCAACACGGAGTTCTGACTCGAAGCGGACTTGAAAGAGCCCAAGATCTCGATATCCGAGCTCCTGGCGTTTTTATCCATGCACATATTCCGCTTCGGGTGGACCTGCCCCTCTCTCCCCGGCCTCGGCTCCTCGATGAAGGCTATCCAGGGAGCTGCGTTGGCTCTGGCCCCGGCGGTCCGGTTGAGCCTCTGCGGGGATGAGGCGTAGTAGACCCGCAGCATGAAGCGGGTTCCCTCGGTGGCTTTCAGCACCCCGTCATCCACGGACAGCTCTCCCCCGGTCTCCTCCGGACGGAAGCCGAGCAGGGCGAGGGACGGGGAGGGGATTAGGCAGAGGGAGAGGAGAGAGAGGAGCAGCAGCCGGGCTGGGGAGAAGAGAGGGGCGGTTCGGGACCGGGCAGCTGCATCTTCCGCAGCCATGATGCAGAGTGAGATGCTCGGTCACACTACGAATGCGAAGCGACCGAGTCACGTGGCGGTGGCGGGCTCAGCCTCACGCTCCATCTGCCTGTGGTGGGTGGGGGACCAGTGCCGTTACAGCAGCTGCACTTCCCGGTGTTCTTGTTGATGCTGAGGATGCTTCTCTACTCTACTATACCATGTAGGTCCCTATACCATGTAGCTAACGGGACCGGTGGCTGACTGGCTGGCTGCCTGTAGTCAAGTCATTTTATTGTTGGGAGAGAGAATTCACCGTGCAGTGACGTAATGCAATTTTGCAAGAAGATGCAGACTACGAATGCCAAAAGGCACACGTACTGAGACACACCAAAATAGAACACAGGAAGTTTCCATTCCAGATTGCTTCCCAGCCCCCGTAATTGTCGAGTAGGGAATGTGGGAAATGTAATAAGACTTAATTATCCGATTCCTTATCCAATCTGAATCTGTTTTTGCGCGTGGACAAATAGCAGCCTATGCTATTGCCTGCCCCGCAACTACTAAAAACATTCCTTGAAAGATGTCTATGTTTTGGTTCAGTGGGTTTATAGTTACGTAAACGTATGTCTGTCTGTCTCTCTGTTATATTCCCATAACAACACATTGCGGGCAGACGAAATGGAAACAAAAATAACTGCTAAAAGAATGTCGTGGATCGGATGTGGCTTTTATGAAACTACTATCTCTCTCCCCCTCCCCCTTCTCTCTCTCTCTCGCTCTCCCACTCTGCATCTCTTTCTCGCACACTGCCTGTTTCTCTCCCAATTCTCTCTTTCTCTCTCTCTTTCTCCGACCTATCTCTCTCCCTCCCCCCCCCTCTCTCTCTCTCTCTCTCTCTCTCTTTCTCTCTCTCTCTCTCTCTCTCTCTCTCGCTCTCTCTCTCATACATGAACAGAAAGCTGAGGAGCAGTATATTGTTGTGTAGAGCTGGCCGAGGCACAGCTCTCCCTGATCTGTGCCAAGGCCGGGACTCTTTCTTTCACCTGTCTGTCAGACACACAGACCATGCTGGGAATGGTGATTATGCCTCCACACAACACAAAGGTTCTATATAGAACCAAAAAGGGTTATATCGCTTGCTTCATGTATGGAACCCCTAAAAGTTCTATATAGAACCCAAAATAACCATTTTTTCCCCTAAGAGCATAACTAGCACCAGTGCCTAGTTTAGTTTGAGGATAATATTTGAAGTGTCTTAATAAAAAAATAAAAAAAATAAAACTACATTATGCAAAGTAATCTGATGTAAAGCAATATCATTTTGTGAATTAGGACTATTGGGATTTCAACCTGGAGCACTTGTGAGTTTGTTGTGTATAGACATAATATCATGATTGTAATATATCGGCAATATTCTCCAGAAGACGGCAGTATTGTACAATATATGATAATACACAGTACCAGTCAAAAGTTTGGACACACCTACTCATTCAAAGGTTTTCTTTATTTTGTACAATTTTCTACATTGTAGAATAATAGTGAAGACATCAAAACTATGAAATAACACATATGGAATCATGTAGTAAGCAAAACAGTGTTAAACAAATCAAAATATATTTTATATTTGAGATTCTTCAAAGTAGCCACCCTTTGCCTTTATGATAGCTTAACATACTCTTGGCATTCTCTCAACCAGCTTCAGGAGGAATGCTTTTCCAACAGTTTTGAAGGAGTTCCCAAATATGCTGAGCACTTGTTGGCTGCTTTTCCTTCACTCTGCGGTCCAACTCACCCCAAACCATCTCAATTGGATTGAGGTCGGGTGATTGTGGAGGCCAGGTCATCTGATGCAGCACTCCATCACTCTCCTTCTTGGTCAAATAGCCCTTACACAGCCTGGAGGTGTGTTGGGTCATTGTCCTATTGAAAAACAAATGATAGTCCCACTAAGCGCAAACCAGATGGGATGGCGTATCACTGCAGAATGCTGTGGTAGCCATGCTGGTTAAGTGTGCCTTGAATTCTAAATAAATCACAGACAGTGTCACCAGCAAAGCACCCCCACACCATAACACCTCCTCCTCCATGCTTTACGGTGGGAAATACACATGCGGAGATCATCCGTTCACCCACACCGCGTCTCACAAAGACACGGCGGTTGGAACCACAAATCTCAAATTTGGACTCCAGACCAAAGGACAAATTTCCACCGGTCTAATGTCCATTGCTTGTGTTTCTTGGCCCAAGCAAGTCTCTTCTTCTTATTGGTGTCCTTTAGTAGTGGTTCCTTTGCAGCAATTCGATCATGAAGGCCTGATTCACGCAGTCTCCTCTGAACAGTTGATGTTGAGATGTGTCTGTTACTTGAACTCTGTGAAGCATTTATTTGGGCTGCAATCTGAGGTGCAGTTAACTCTAATGAATTTATCCTCTGCAGCAGAGGTAACTCTGGGTCTTCCATTCCTGTGACGGTCCTCATGAGAGCCAGTTTCATCATAGCGCTTGATGGTTTTTGCGACTGCACTTGAAGAAACTTTCAAAGTTCTTGACATTTTCCAGATTGACTGACCTTCATGTCTTTAAAGTAATGATGGACTGTCATTTCTCTTTGCTTATTTGATCTGTTCTTGCCATAATATGGGCTTGGTCTTTTACCAAATAGGGCTATCTTCTGTATACCACCATCTCCCGAGTGGCACAGTGGTCTAAGGCACTGCATCACAGTGCTAGCTGTGCCACTAGAGATCCTGGTTCGAATCCAGGCTCTGTCGTAGCCGGCCGCGACCGGGAGACCCATGGGGCGGCGCACAATTCGTCCAGGGTAGGGGAGGGAATGGCCGGCAGGGATGTAGCTCAGTTGGTAGAGCATGGCGTTTGCAACGCCAGGGTTGTGGGTTCGATTCCCACGGGGGGCTAGTATTAAAAAATAAAAATAATGTATGCACCCACTAACTGTAAGTCGCTCTGGATAAGAGCGTCTGCTAAATGACGTAAATGTAAATGTTACCTTGTCACAACACAACAGATTGGTTCAAATGCAATAAGAAGGAAAGAAATTCCCCAAATTAACTTTTAACAAGGCACACCTGTTAATTGAAATGCATTCCAGGTGACTACCTCATGAAGCTGGTTGAGAGAATGCCAAGATTGTGCAAAGCTGTCATCAAGGCAAAGGGTGGCTACTTTGAAGAATCTCAAATATAAAATATATTTTGATTTGTTTAACACTTTTTGGGTTACTACATGATTCCATATGTGTTATTTCATAGTTTTGATGTCTTAAACCCTATAATAGTAGGTGTTCTAAAACTTTTGACTGGTACTGTATGTTCTAATAATAATTAATGATAATGTATACATCTTTACCTATAACTGATTGAAGCCCTGGTCATAGCTGCAGTCATATCAGATATTCTATAGATTCATGATCCATTTTCATCATCATAAATGAAATCACGCATGTTCCAAAGAAACATATTATGATTTGCATATGGATAGGCTATGCGAGATTTGGTCATTTAACAAAAAAATGATCAGTCATATTTTGAATACCGGTAAGTAGCCTACTTTATGAGGTTTGTTTTTCTAAACATCAAAAATATTAACTATATCTTATGACTGTCTTGCTCTTTATTGATGGTCCCTACATGACGTGGGCGGATCTTCACCAAAACGGAATATTATGGATATACTGACAAAATACTTGTCTCGCTGCACTAGCAATGGGAGTCGTTGTCCACAAAGCGGCACAGCGGTCTGTCTAGCTCCCGCCTTTCTTTAGATTAGTGGATGGATACATGTCATTATTTTAATACTATTTTGAATATTCGATGAGGGTTGTTGACGTCAACAGCCTGTATTCAAAGGAGAGATGCTATGATACTAGCCTTATAACATGAACATGCATAGCCATCTCGAGACAACTCCGATATAAAGTGTTTTTTCTCTAAGTTGCGGGGATGTCACGTGTCCTACTTATATCAGTACACTCTAATAACCTAAGCATTCCAAAATGGCTATTCAATCAAATAAACCTCACGTAGCAAATAAGCCATTATTTTTTTGTTGACCAAATTCGACACTCTTTAACCTCCATACAAAAACTCCTTGCTTGGTGGGCGAAAGAACGCCACCTGCTGGAGGGAGACCGATTTTCCGCCGAGTTTGGCCTCTTTCTTCCTCTCTGCCGAAACGGAACCAAGCCTGCGCTGCAGCCTAACCAGTTTGAACGTAGCCTGTCCTACACAACTGAAATGCAAATATTTTATGCACCGGTATGTCTTAATTCAATGTGCAAATGAGAATGTACGAATAGTGATATTGAACTGAAAGTGTATAGAGATAGGCAACTTTGGAGAGTTTAGGCCTATATTATTGAGAGCGCACAACTCGACCTGTTGCGCACAGCGTAAACATGGGTAACGTAGTGTATTATTAGACTCGCTGAGGAAGGCCACCTGAGTTCCAAATTTGGGAAAATGTCAAACCCCCTTAACTTTTAGTCAATATTTAGAGAGCGTCGTTGCATATTAACTGGGCTGGCAAAGTCTGTGCAACATCTGTTGGTGTCGGCTAACCTACCATTTGACCACCGTACTTTGTCAAGCCACCCGCGTCTGCAGCCAAAATACAGCCGTTCAATTTGACACAATGTTCGGTGTCAGAACTCTCCGAACTGTAGGTTCAGCAGTGTGTAGACGTGGTGCCGCTCTGCTGTGGAAGCCAACTAAGAACCAGAGCAGAACACAAAGCGCGGCGGCCGGACAGAAAGTGGACATCGGGGGGATCTACCCGCCCATAGCAACGCCGTTCACTCAGAAAGAGGACGTGGACTATCAGAAACTGGATGAAAACTTGCAGAAGTATGCAAAGATTCCTTTCAAAGGTAATGACAATTGACAAAGTATTTTCTGAAATGACAGACTGGTTGATCCTGGTTCAAGTTTTTGGACTGTCTTCTTTGCAAATGGAAATGAATTATGCAAATTAAGACAACATGATCAGAAGATCATACATGTAATTATTTTGTATGCATATTAGACCATGTAGCCTAAAGATCTTGCAATTGCCAATGAAAGTGTCCTAACAGTAGCCTAATTGTGACAGTTAAAGCTATATATTGTGTTGAGGAGGTAGTGTCGGTGGCCTCGTGTTTGTCATATAGACTTGTCAGCCAGTTCATTTGGTTTGGGGCCAAAGGTCTGTCTCAAGCGCAGCGGTGCACGTTTGCAGGCAAGGTACAGTAGATTGATATAGTCCCCAGTGGAGGGTGTTTGGCGACCTCTGGCGGATTCCCACGGTCATCTGTCGCGTTTTCCTGGATACTGACGTTTCAGGGCGAGGTGCTGTTCTTTCCCGACTTGATTGGTGCAAACATAATGATGATGATGTTCTGTGTTCCAGGTCTGGTGGTGCAAGGCTCTAATGGAGACTACCTGTACCTGACAGTGATGATGATGATGATGAAGATGTTGTTCTGTGTTCCAGGTCTGGTGGTGCAGGGCTCTAATGGAGACTACCTGTACCTGACAGTGATGATGATGATGATGAAGATGTTGTTCTGTGTTCCAGGTCTGATGGTGCAGGGCTCTAATGGAGAGTACCCCTACCTGACAGTGATGATGATGAGATGTTGTTCTGTGTTCCAGGTCTGGTGGTGCAGGGCTCTAATGGAGAGTACCCGTACCTGACAGTGATGATGATGAGATGTTGTTCTGTGTTCCAGGTCTGGTGGTGCAGGGCTCTAATGGAGACTACCCGTACCTGACAGTGATGATGATGATGATGAAGATGTTGTTCTGTGTTCCAGGTCTGGTGGTGCAGGGCTCTAATGGAGACTACCCGTACCTGACAGTGATGATGATTATGATGATGAAGATGATGTTCTGTGTTCCAGGTCTGGTGGTGCAGGGCTCTAATGGAGACTACCTGTACCTGACAGTGATGATGATGATGATGAAGATGTTGTTCTGTGTTCCAGGTCTGGTGGTGCAGGGCTCTAATGGAGAGTACCCATACCTGACGGATGAGGAGCGGGTAGAGGTGGTGAGGAGGGTCAGACTGGCCCTGCCCACAGACAAACTGGTCATGGCAGGGTCCGGATGTGAATGTAAGGCCCTGTGTGTGTATCAGTGTGACAGAGACCATTTGACTCTCATTAATGTAACTGACCGATGACCACATATAGAAACCATTAGAAAAATGGCTACCGTATTTTACAGCAAAAATCTGTTAATGTGCCAAGTGTGAATACTGTAATTTTTACTATTTCAGGAGACACTTTACATCTCAGCCCAGCTATAGAGTTTTAATATCATGCGGTTTTATTGGCTGATAATGGTTGTCTAATAAATAATAATAATATGCCATTTAGCAGACGCTTTTATCCAAAGCGACTTACAGTCATGCGTGCATAATATATTTTTTTTGTGTATGGGTGGTTCCGGGGATCGAACCCACTACCTTGGCGTTACAAGCGCCATGCTCTACCAGCTGAGCTACAGAGGACTCAATAACACAATCTTGTATTGGGCTGTATAGTAATTCCTACCACATCATGCCCCTGTAATGCCCCAGTGTTAACTACTGAATAAGGATGGCTACTTTCCTATATTTGATAGGTTACAACATTACATTAACATGGTGCACTTAGCCTACCTAGAGATGTTACAACACTGTTGTACATAGCCAATAATATGTCTATATTCTTTTAAAACTTT
>NW_028163911.1:0-45000 GCF_964263955.1 Coregonus lavaretus | reverse complement strand
TAGTGTCTGAACAGAAAGCTACACTGCCCTACGAACAGTAAATGTGACATAGGAACAGGGTTAAGTTCTTGGCATAACATCCCCTCCTCTCTCTGTTGTTGCTAGGTGACCAGAAAGTTTGGCGTTGCCGCCCTCAAGCAGGCGATGGAGTGGTTTGGTTACCACGGCGGCGCCTGTCGCTCTCCTCTTCAACCGCTCTCAGAGGCCGAATCACAGCAGCTCAGACTGGACTTCTCCACCAATGGCTGGCTCTGAAGGGGACACGGGGCAGAACTGAGTAGAAGACAAGGGACTGGGCCTGCTCCAGGTAGAAGTTGCCATCTAGAATAGAATGCGTAGAACATTATGGCATCATTGACTTGATTGTGGATTTCCTTTCTACTCATTCTAATTATATGGTTGTCTCTAACCACAGATCTAGGATCAGGTTACTCTACACCAAATCCTAACCTTAACAATTAGGGAGTTGAGAAAAGATGTGACCCTGTAACAGTTGTTAGGGGCAACATCAACTTACTGTGGCTGTTTCATACATACATAACTTCCTTTCCTTCCTGGCCTTAAACCTAAGAGGACTTGATAGTTGAAAGCAATAACCTATCCAGTCCTTTCACCTATCAGTCGTCATGCTGCCTTGCTATATTCTTGGGACAGATCTCTCCTCAACAAACCTTTCATCTCAATTGGATCACCTTTACAAATAAAATACAGAAATAAATAAATAAAACGAAACTGATTGTTGTAAAGAAGGGAAAATACTGTGGCTCCATGTGATGAGACATTCTCTGTTGCTCTGTTCCTGTGTGTCTAAAGACGTGTCTAAGGTGGGTTGCTCTAGCTATGTGAGGAGGCCTTTCTGAGGGGATTGTGTGTTAGAGACATGTCAACACTATAGGACTACCACAAGGCCTCCCACCTGTAATGGCCATAGGGGTTTAATGCGTCCTAAATGACACCCTATTCCCTACATAGTGCACTACTTTTGACCAGGGCCCATTATAGGGAATAGGGTGCAATTTGGGATGTACTCTTTGCTACACCTTTGATATGAATTAAATACAGCGGGAAATAAAAAATGAATGTGAAGAATAAGATTGTTTTTGTTTCTCTACTCTAAGGACGTGTTTCAATCTGTTTCTTACAGATAGAGACAGAGAAATAAAGAGAAAGATAACCTGCCCAGCAACAGTCACTTACCTCTGTCCTGCTATTTCTGTTTAAACAAGATGAGGCCGTTCCATTCTATAGGTAACATTCCACAGAGCCAGGTGTAATACCACTGTCCTGGACTAGCCTAGATCTATAGGTAACATTCCACAGAGCCAGGTGTGATACCACTGTCCTGGACTAACCTAGATCTATAGGTAACATTCCACAGAGCCAGGTGTGATACCACTGTCCTGGACTAGCCTAGATCTATAGGTAACATTCCACAGAGCCAGGTGTAATACCACTGTCCTGGACTAGCCTAGATCTATAGGTAACATTCCACAGAGCCAGGTGTAATACCACTGTCCTGGACTAACCTAGATCTATAGGTAACATTCCACAGAGCCAGGTGTAATACCACTGTCCTGGACTAGCCTAGATCTATAGGTAACATTCCACAGAGCCAGGTGTAATACCACTGTCCTGGACTAACCTAGATCTATAGGTAACATTCCACAGAGCCAGGTGTAATACCACTGTCCTGGACTAGCCTAGATCGACCTTCCTGTCTCCTAGCAACAACAAACAGAGGGAGGGCGACTGGGACGTTATGCCAAATCACCCTGTCTGGGTCCCAAATGTCACCTTCCTGTCTCCTAAATTTCCCTGTAGTGTGCTAATTTTGACCAGGGCACAGGGAGCCATTTGGGATGCAGACTCTGTCATTAAGTTCTCATGTCACATTGATGTAGGTGCAGTGAAGTCTGCATGTGCTAGGCTCTATGTCACTGTTACTAGGGCTACGCAGCTTTCTTCATGACCATCAAACCTGAAAGTTCAGCTTGATAGTTGAAAACGGTCTGGGGACTGCCTATCGCCCTATCCAATCATGGAGTGTAGGGTGAAGTTGCCCCTAGACACTGGTCCTGGGTCAGTTTGACATTTTCCACATTTAATGGTTAAGGTTAGGATTGGGGAGAGGTGAAGCTGATCTTAGATCTGTACCTAGAGGGAAACCTCACCCTGAGAGCAGTGCTGGGTCATGGTGTTGCGTTCACTACCCATTGTTGGCCACTCGAGGGCACTGTGGCCCAGTGTGAGAGGCGAGGCGACGCTGGGATGGTTCGGCATCAAGGGCATCCGTCTGATCTCCATTAAGGAGGATGTAAAGCCTTGGCATGTGATTCTCTGCCCCCGACACGAGCATGGGGTCGATGGGGGGATGAAGGAGGGAGAAATCCACTCCTCTAGTCAGCAAAGCTGCTTCACCTGCCCTCTCTCTCCTCTCCCTCCTACTGCTCAGCACTTGTCAGGGGGCAATGATGACACATGGAGAAATGTCTCTCTCTCCCTCCCCCATCTCTCTCTCTCTCTCCCTCCCCCATCTCTCTCTCTCTCTCCCTCCCCCATCTCTCTCTCTCTCTCCCTCCCCATCTCTCTCTCTCCCTCAATCTCTCTATTTCCCCTTTCAACCATTTCCCATTCCACTCCTCTCTCCTTCTCTTGCTCTCCCTCCTGCTCTCTGTTTTCCTCCCTTTACCTCTTATTCTCTCTCTCTCCCGTTGTTCTCTCTCTCTCTCTCTCTCTCTCTCTCTCTCTCTCTCTCTCCTTCCTTTCCCCCCCACCCCAGATTAAGAGCATGCTCAAAAGATTCCCATATTCCTCCCTCCCCTATATCTCCCCCTTCCTTCCTTCCTTCCCTCCCTCCCTCCCCTATCCCTCCCCCTTCCTTCCTTCCTTCCCTCCCTCCCTCCCCTATCCCTCCCCCTTCCTCCCTCCCTCCCCTATCCCTCCCCCTTCCTTCCTTCCCTCCCTCCCCTATCCCTCCCCCTTCCTTCCTTCCCTCCCTCCCTCCCCTATCCCTCCCCCTTCCTTCCTTCCCTCCCTCCCTCTCCTATCCCTCCCCCTTCCTTCCTTCCCTCCCTCCCTCTCCTATCCCTCCCCCTTCCTTCCTTCCCTCCCTCCCTCCCCTATCCCTCCCCTTCCTTCCTTCCCTCCCTCCCTCCCCTATCCCTCCCTCCCCCCTTCCTTCCCTCCTTCCTCTATCCCTCTCTCCCTGTCTTCCTCCCTGTTGTTTTGAGATGCCTGACTGACTGTTCAGTTCTCAGTGGGTGCAGAGCAGAGCAGAGCAGAGCTGGCTTCCTTCACTCCCAGGCTGCGTCCCAAATGGCCAAATGGCACCCTAATCTCTATATAGGGCACTACTTTAGACCAGAGCCCTATGGGAGTTTCAGCCCACCCAGACCCTGTACATTATATCCATACAGATTGTATATGAATATACTCAAACCCCTCAAGGGTTTTTTCCTTGCTCACAGAGACATGTTTGACAAAATAAGGGTCAAACACAGAACTCTGAACAACCTTGTATATTTTGATCATCTCTTTGTATCCCTTGGTACTCCCTCCCTCCCTCCCACTTTATTTATTTTCTTCCAGTTGAGCTCAAATATTCCCTCGCTCATACCACAGTCAGCTACATTCCTCTCTTTCTACTCCTTTATTCACTCCTTCTCTTGTTCCTTCACTCCATTTCTCTCTCTCTCTCTCTCTCTCTCTCTCATTCCTTCTCTCTCCTGGAGGCCAAACAGAGTGTTTCGGTGGTGAAGGGGTGGACAGTCAGCCCTCGGAGTAAACGTTAGCTTGTCAGAATATCAAAATACAACCAATAAACCTAATAGACAGTGGCATTAACATCAGCCGTCTGCTGAAACATGGAGGATTTTACCCTGGAGGAGAGGAGGGCTGAACACATGACTTCTGACACAGAATACATCATAGTATAGCTAACAAAATGGCTACACAGACTATCTGAGTTGACCCTTGTATTTTAGTTTTTATTGTTGTACTGTCTCTATGCACACTCACAGAGCCCTACACACTCACAGAGCCGTACACACTAACAGAGCCCTACACACTCACAGAGCCCTACACACTCCCTACACACTCAGAGCCCTACACTCTCACAGAGCCCTACACACTCACAGAGCCCTACACACTCCCTACACACTCACAGAGCCCTACACACTCACAGAGCCCTACACACTCTCTACACACTCACAGAGCCCTACACACTCCCTACACACTCACAGAGCCCTACATACTCACAGAGCCCTACACGCTCACAGAGCCCTACACACTCCCTACACACTCACAGAGCCCTACACACTCACAGAGCCCTACATACTCCCTACACACTCACAGAGCCCTACATACTCACAGAGCCCTACACACTCACAGAGCCCTACATACTCCCTACACACTCACAGAGCCCTACACACTCACAGAACCCTACACACTCACAGAGCCCTACACACTCACAGAGCCCTACATACTCCCTACACACTCACAGAGCCCTACATACTCACAGAGCCCTACACACTCACAGAACCCTACACACTCACAGAGCCCTACACACTCACAGAGCCCTACATACTCCCTACACACTCACAGAGCCCTACATACTCACAGAGCCCTACACACTCACAGAACCCTACACACTCACAGAGCCCTACACACTCACGCACACTGCCACTCCAACACACACACAAACATTCACTTCTTCATTTGCTCACACACACATAATATGCACATACATTTATACTGACTCTACACACCCACTCACATACAAGCTGCTGCTACTCTGTTTATCATATATCCTGATGCCTAGTCACCTTACCCCTGTACATATCTACCTCTATAGATCCAGTATCCCTGCACATTGTAAATATGCTACTGGAACTGACTGTATGTAGTATGCTTACTTACTTTATCATGTTCTTCTTATTTCTTATTTTTATACCTGGTGTGTTTTTGTTCTACCTTGTTATTCTCAGTATTACAGTGTTATTGATTACTGCATTGTTGGGGCTAGAGCCGGGCAGGAAAGGCATTTCACTGTCCTTGTGCATATGTCATTAAAATGTAACTTGAGCATGCGTCCCAAATGGCACCCTATTCCCTACACCCTACTCCCATATGGGCCCTGGTCAGAATAGTGCACTATATAGGAAATAGGGTGCCATTTGGGATGCTACCATAGGCTACTGTTATGGTACAGTCTACATGTACATACAGTAGTCTGTAGGTTGAGCTCCATCAGGGATTTTTCCTGCGTTCCAAATGGCAGCATATTCTCTTCATAGCCACTATATATGGTCTCCCGAGTGGCACAGTGGTCTAAGGCACTGCATCGCAGTGCTAGCTGTGCCACTAGAGATCCTGGTTCGAATCCAGGCTCTGTCGCGACCGGGAGACCCATGGTGCGGCGCACAATTGGCCCAGCGTTGTCCAGGGTAGGGGAGGGAATGGCCGGCAGGGATGTAGCTCAGTTGGTAGAACATGGTGTTTGCAATGCCAGGGTTGTGGGTTGTGGAAAAAAATAAATAATGTATGCACTCACTAAAATGTAAATATAGGGATTAGGGTGCCATTTGAGATTCAGACCTTTTAGATACAAAGGGAAAAAACCTACATTAAAGTCTTGGAGCATCTTAACAGGTGGCTGTTCTTCTTTCTGTTCACATGATATATTTAAACACCCTGAACCTGTCAAATGTGCAATGTGTGAACTTGGAACTGCATCCATAGCCTACATACGCTCCCCTCCAACCCCATGTTAGAAATGCTTAGGGCCTGATTCACCAGAAAGAGACAGGAAAAGCGGATCACTCCCAAATGTATTGTGTTTATAGAATCCAAAGACATTGATCATAGCAGTGTTTCTAGTAGTGGTTTTTATATATTAAACCAGGCAACACATAGACTGATTTGTATTCGTATAGTTAACTTTATTGGTACCATTCTCTGCTCAGTAACAGTGTTTCTCTGTGTACCTCTGCAGTAGCAGGTCCTATCAGTCTGCGGTTTGCAGTTCCACACTAACACGCTTCAAAGCTTTTGGGAGGCTGTGTAGGGTGTGTGTGTGTGTGAGCGTGCTTGCCGTGAAGCTTGGCTGATAAGATAACAGACAAAGAGCTTTCTTTAAAAACACACAAGTGTGAAATAGACTGAAAGAGTAAATCTATCCCACTGGGGGAAAAACACAGCATTGGAAGAAAAAAAATAAACACCAAGAAAATGAAAAAATGAACCAAACCCCCCTATAACATTCTAGTGTTGAAGGATTCGTTTATTTTAGTCAGCGAACAAAAGACAACACACAGACAGACACACACACAAGTGTTTCTTCCTTCAACTGACACTTCTGCACTTGTCAGGTAAAGACGACTATATAGTGAACGGCAAAGAGTGGAGAAATCAATATTTAAATATTTTTGCCATGGCAACAAGCTGTATGATTATGGTGGCAGGCAGGCAGGCAGCACTTGGGATTCAGATGATACAAATTAAGGGAACTCTGAACGGTTGCCAAGGAGACGGAACAGGCGGGGGGGTTAAAGTCCAACCTAAACACACCTTAAAGCTATTTTAGTTGACAGGAGGGGGAGAGAGAGAACAGGGGGGGGAGGAGTGTAGGGCTGTCTGTCAGGAGGAGGGAGAGAGAGAGAGAACAGGAGGAGGAGGATGGGTGTAGGGCTGTCTGTCAGGAGGGGGGAGAGAGAGAGAACTGGGGGAGGAGGAGTGTAGGGCTGTCTGTCAGGAGGAGGGAGAGAGAGAGAGAACAGGAGGAGGAGGAGTGTAGGGCTGTCTGTCAGGAGGGGGGAGAGAGAGAACAGGAGGAGAAGGAGTGTAGGGCTGTCTGTCAGGAGGGGGGAGAGAGAGAGAGAACAGGAGGAGGAGGATGGGTGTAGGGCTGTCTGTCAGGAGGGGGGAGAGAGAGAGAACTGGGGGAGGAGGAGTGTAGGGCTGTCTGTCAGGGTAAGAGCGTTGTGCCAGTAACCGAAAGGTCGCTGGTTCTAATCCCCGAGCCGACTAGGTGAAAAATCTGTCGATGTGCCCTTAAGCAAGGCACTTAACCCTAATTGCTCCTGTAAGTCGCTCTGGATAAGAGCGTCTGCTAAATGACTAAAATGTAAAATGTAAAATGAGGGAGAGAGAGAGAGAACAGGAGGAGGAGGAGTGTAGGGCTGTCTGTCAGGAGGGGGGAGAGAGAGAACAGGAGGAGAAGGAGTGTAGGGCTGTCTGTCAGGAGGGGGGAGAGAGAGAGAACAGGAGGAGAAGGAGGATGGGTGTAGGGCTGTCTGTCAGGAGGGGGGAGAGAGAGAGAGAACAGGAGGAGGAGGAGGGGTGTAGGGCTGTCTGTCAGGAGGGGGGAGAGAGAGAACAGGAGGAGGAGGAGTGTAGGGCTGTCTGTCAGGAAGGGGGAGAGAGAGAGAGAACAGGAGGAGAAGGAGGATGGGTGTAGGGCTGTCTGTCAGGAGGGGGGAGAGAGAGAGAACAGGGGGAGGAGGAGGATGGGTGTAGGGCTGTCTGTCAGGAGGGGGGAGAGAGAGAGAGAACAGGGGGAGGAGGATGGGTGTAGGGCTGTCTGTCAGGAGGGGGGAGAGAGAGAACAGGGGGAGGAGGAGTGTAGGGCTGTCTGTCAGGAGGGGGAGAGAGAGAACAGGAGGAGAAGGAGGATGGGTGTAGGGCTGTCTGTCAGGAGGGGGGAGAGAGAGAGAGAGAACAGGAGGAGAAGGAGGATGGGTGTAGGGCTGTCTGTCAGGAGGGGGGAGAGAGAGAGAGAACAGGAGGAGGAGGAGGGGTGTAGGACTGTCTGTCAGGAGGGGGGAGAGAGAGAGAACAGGAGGAGAAGGAGGATGGGTGTAGGGCTGTCTGTCAGGAGGGGGGAGAGAGAGAGAGAACAGGAGGAGGAGGAGGGGTGTAGGGCTGTCTGTCAGGAGGGGGGAGAGAGAGAGAACAGGAGGAGAAGGAGGATGGGTGTAGGGCTGTCTGTCAGGGGGGGGAGAGAGAGAGAGAACAGGAGGAGGAGGAGGGGTGTAGGGCTGTCTGTCAGATAGCTACTCCTGGGAAATATGGGATCAGAGTCCAAAATACTGGGTGTGTTTTGGTGTCTTTTGGTTTAGGGTGTGTGTGTGTGTGAGTCTTTTGGTTTAGGGATGTGTGTGTGTGTGGGGGGGGGGGGGGGGGCTGTTGTGTTTTGCTGACAGACTATCCAGAGGTTTCTAACCCAGTCTATTGAGGAACACCACAAACAGACACAACTACAGTTCATTAAAATCAATGCTCTTTTTACCTCCTTACATTGGTTTTACTTCATAAAAACAAAAATGTAATTAGCGAAGACTAAAATGCCCTTTTTACATTCTTAATTTCTTTATCTATAATTAATGATCTTAAATGTTCATTTTAATGCCAAGTGCTTTTGTCTACAAATACATATATGTGGAATATGCCTTTTAAAATCCCCATAGAGAACACAATGATCATTTGGCTCCGATGACATCAGGTTTTCTGTTTCCCTGACATCAAAACACATTTATCTCGCTCTTTCTTTGTTAATTTGTTTGTTTGTTTCTTTCTCTCTGTCGCTCTCTCCCTATCTCTCTCACACACAAACACACACAAACACACACACACACACACACACATACACTCCTCCGAGACCCCAAACAGAGAACAACAGCACAGGAAACCTATTCTGAGAAGGCCTTAGTGATTAGCTGTAATAGACTATTTCCCTGTACACTATGACACTGGTGCCCACTGTGTACTGTTGAACTCCAACAGGGGCATATTCATTAGTGCACACGGTAGCACAACAGTGCAAAAACACTTTGTAACAGAAAACAAAAACAAGCTTTTCTTATTGGACAAGTTCAGGTTAGTCCCTCTGCGTTTGGGCCCCTTTGCTTCCGTTTGGTGCCAAGTGAACACGAACCCAGGCCTCTGGTTGACTGGCTATTTCCTTAATTAGCAGGGAAAAGATAAACGAACAAAAAGCCAAACCGAAAAACCCTCAAACTGTAATAGTCACTATGGATGGATTCAAAGCACAGTGTTCCATAGGTTCAATGCAGGCACGCAGTTGTTCTATCCCTTTGATTAGTGTGTTTTTAACTGTGTGTGATTACTTAGACATGGTAGCTGTGGTAAGTAGCCTTGCACGAGCCGTGAGGCAGCTTGATGTACAAGTACACCCCCTGGACAGGACACTAGTCTCTCAGGCCCTGGGATGATGGACCAATAGACTTTCTGTACTAATGAGGACGATAGTTTAGCAATTTGTCTACAGCATTGTGGTCCTCTGTAGCTCAGCTGGTAGAGCACAGCGCTTGTAACGCCAAGGTAGTGGGTTCGATCCCCGGGACCACCCATCCACAAAAAAAAAAAAATTATGCACGCATGACTGTAAGTCGCTTTGGATAAAAGCGTCTGCTAAATGGCTTATTATTATTCTGTTATACCGAGGCACAATAAACGGTGTCTGAAAGTGTGCGTGTGTGTGTGTGGAAGTGTCCATGCAATGAAAGCATTGCGCTGACTTCTATAGTTCTGCTAAATGTGAATTACAGTAGAGTCCAGTACAGCACCACAACATAACACTTAAGATACAACATCAGTGTAAAAACAATGGAGAATATCTTGTGTTTCAGCTCCTAGAGATATCACTACAATACAACGTGTAGAAGTCAAACATACATTCAACTCAGGACTTCCAGTATATAAAACCAGAAACCTGATATATTGTAAAGTAAACAGTCATGTAGCCTCAATTTAAATGTATCATAAACAGATGAAAGAAAATACATCAATACCAAACAAAGCACCTTGACATTAGCTTGTTCTGTAACTAACTGGTCATGTAATAAAGGCATTAGGTTGTTCTCAGAATGGTTATAGGTTTGTAAAGGGTTGTAAAATACCGTTAACTTTCCCAAAATTCCCAGGTTTTCCAGAAATCCCGGTTGGAAGAGTCCTGGAATCGTGAGGGACTAAGCAGGAAATCCGGAATCCTCCATCCAGGAATTCTAGAAAACTTTGGAATTTTGCGACCCTGTAAAGGGCTCAACCCCAGTTCCAGACACCAGTCAGTATTTCTCAATCCATTCCTAGGGGACCCTCAGGGGGTGCATGTTTTTGTTCTACCCCAGCAGTAGCACAATCAGGTGCTGGGCCAGAACAAAACCCAAGTGGTGCAGCTGGCGCTAACAAACCTGATTAGAATTACTGTGCCTTCGGAAAGTATTCAGACCCCTTGACTTTTTCCACATTTTGTTACGTTACAGACTTATTCTCAAATTATTATTATTTTTTAAACTCTGCAATCTAAGCACAATACTCAATAATAACAAAGTGAAAACAGTTTTTTAGAAATACCTTATTTACATAAGTATTCAGACCCTTTGCTATGAAACTCGAAATTGAGCTCAGGTGCATCCTGTTTCCATTGATCATCCTTGAGATGTTTCTACAACTTGATTGCAGTCCACCTGTGGTAAATTTGATTGATTGGACATGATTTGGAAACGCACACACCTGTCTATATAAGGTCCCACAGTTGACAGTGCATGTCAGAGCAAAAACCAAGCCATGAGGTCGAAGGAATTGTCCGTAGAGCTCCGAGACAGGATTGTGTCGAGGCACAGATCTGGGGAAAGGTACCAAAAAATTTCTGCAGCATTGAAGGTGCCCAAGAACACAGTGTCCTCCATCATTCTTAAATGGAAGAAGTTTGGAACCACCAAGGCTCTTCCTAGAGCTAGCCGCCCAGCCAAACTGAGCAATCGGGGGAACAGGGCCTTGGTCAGGGAGGTGACCAAGAACCCGATGGTCACTCTGACAGAGCTCTAGAGTTCCTCTGTGGAGATCGGAGAAACTTCCAGAAGGACATCCATCTCTGCAGCACTCCACCAATCAGGCCTTTATAGTAGAGTGGGGGACCTCCCAAGTGGCGCAGCGGTCTAAGGCACTGCATCGCAGTGCTAGAGGTGTCACTACAGATCCCGGTTCGATCCCGGGAACAGGTTAACAACCGGCCGCGTCCGGGAGACCCATGAGGCGGTGCACAATTGGCCCAGCGTCGTCTGGGTTAGGGGAGGGTTTGGCCGGCTGAGATGTCCTTGTCCCATCGCGCTCTAGCGACTCCTGTGGCGGGCCGGGTGCATGCACGCTGACACGGTCGCCAGTTGTACAGTGTTTCCTCCGACACATTGGTGCGGCTGGCTTCAGCTAGAGCCTGGACTTCAGCTAGAGCCTGGACTTGAACCCAATCGAACATCTCTGGAGAGACCATAAAATAGCTGTGCAGCAACGCTCCCCATCCAACCTGAAAGAGCTTGAGAGGATCTGCAGAGAAGAATGGGAGAAGCTCCCCAAATACAGGTGTGCCAAGCTTGTAGCATCATACCCAAGAAGACACAAGGCTGTAATTGCTGCCAAAGGTGCTTCAACAAAGTACTGAGTAAAGTGTCTAAAAACGTATTTAAATATGATATTTCAGTTTTTATTTTTAAACACTGGCCAAAAAAATCTGAACTCTTTTTGCTTTGTCATTATGGGATATTGTGTGTAGATTGATGAGGGGAACAAGCAATTTAATCAATTTTAGAATAAGGCTGTAACATAACAAAATGTGGAAAAAGTCAAGGGGTCTGAATACTTTCCGAAGGCACTGTAGGTTTATTAGTGTTGGGCTAGAACAAAAACATGTAACCCCGGGAATGGCTTGAGCAACACTGTCATACACATCTAACCTTTTTAAGGCTAAAACGTGTCTCATCATCAAAACCATATGAGACATTCTATATAACAACAGGATGTGTTCCTCGAGTGAAGTATATACATTTGGATGGTACAGTACAAGAACAGGTGGAAGGTGATTCAATACACAGAAGCGAAAGGATATGTCATTCTGGAGTGTCATATTTTCAAATCGAGACGGAACAGGTTTTCAGTGATTACAGCGTGATACTAAGGGAGAAGCCATGATTTCATACAGGGCACACAAATACCTTTTTCAAACTGTCATACCGACCCAAACCATACTGGCTCATATATGTTAGTAGAATTTGTTTTCCAATTGTCCTTTTCAGCTCGGTCCCAGCAACTATGGTAGATGCTTAACAAGGCCAGCTCAGTATAGCTTGGTTTGGCTCGGCTCTGTTCGGCTCACTAATGTGAAAAGCCCTTTAGAGCCCCAAAAATGAATGAGACATGTTAGACAGACACCCCACCACCGCCATCCAGAGACGTTATGCACAAAACTTGAGATTAGTTAGTTCAAAACTTTCATTGTTTCATTCTTTCTTTCTGCTTTTTTCTGTGAAAACAGATACTGACATTGAACATTTAACGTGACATATTTGTCAGATATTTTATTATATTATTATTATTATTATATTTATCGTAAAAAATAGAAGATTACATATTTGTCAGATACAGGAAGGGAACAGCTGTACAGTAAGTTCATCTGTGTGTTCCTGTAATGGTGGTTTTCTACTGTGTGATAACATTTGTTGACGAATCAAAACTTGTGCGCCACTGTCCGACTTTATCCCTATGGTTGCGTCCCAAATTGCACCCTATTCCCTATATAGTGCACTAGTGTCATCTTAATGCAGACACACTTGTCGTTTGGCCCAATATGGCAGCCATCCCGTACCATCCAACGAAAATACTCTCCTACCATCACCCCTACCTACACAGCAATAGTCCTACCCTCCTACCATCACCCCTACCTACACAGCAATAGTCCTACCCTCCTACCATCACCCCTACCTACACAGCAATAGTCCTACCCTCCTACCATCACCCCTACCTACACAGCAATAGTCCTACCCTCCTACCATCACCCCTACCTACACAGCAATAGTCCTACCCTCCTACCCCCTCACCCCATCTTCCCAACCTCACAACACAGGAGCTATAACCAGGGACAGGAGCTTTTCCTAACCATGTGACCAGACCAGGAAGAACGTGGGGGCATAGACAACAATAATTAAGGCCTGGAGTTTTGTCCTGGGCAGATCACATGATCAGGGAAAATCTCCTGTCCTCCTAGCTAGCAGGGGAATACTCCAGTCCCTAGCTAGCTATAATAACATTACCAAGGCATCTATTGAGAACTACTGAGGCTCTGGCCTCTAATACTGAGACTCTGGATTCTAATACTGAGACTCTGGATTCTAATACTGAGACTCTGGATTCTAATACTGAGACTCTGGATTCTAATACTGAGACTCTGGATTCTAATACTGAGACTCTGGATTCTAATTTTGAAAATGTAATGTAAAATGAGACTCTTGTCTCTAATGCTGCTTTTCCAGAGGGACACCGGTGTGAAGTCTGAGTCTTTAGGCCAAGCACCGGTGTAAAACCCTGTGGTGGAAATGTGACAGATCCAAATACAGTCTCTACCTGCTTGGACACTAGTTTCAACTCCAGAGTAGTTGCGGTTGGTGTCGGTTAGAGCTGATCTGAGAACATATTTAGCAGTCGGTAGGTAGCACCCGTATGTTGAATGAATGGTTGGGGATGGGGAGGAGGAGGTGTGGGTTTTGGCTCAGCAGATCCTGGATCAGATTCAGTAGCTCGTTGGTTGACTGTGATGTAGAGGGTAAAGTCTACTGACATGTAGCGCACCAAGCAAGCACAACCAGAGGGGAAAACACACGATAGAGTTAGAGATGAATAGAAAGACGTGGGTAGAGAAAGGTGTGGATACAAAGAGGGGTGTGAAAAACACACAGATCAAGATAAACAAAGAAAAGAGAGAAACACAAGAAGGGAATATACACTGAGCTACACTGGGCTGGCGGTCATCACATTTTGTCACAGTAATTGACCGCTAATTACCATAAACATGTTTAGCATCTCTGGCTTCCACGCATAGCCAACAAGCCACTGGTGCGGACCTTTTGGAAAATCTACATTTAAAAAAAGTATAATAAATCCATGTAATATAGCCTACACCGTCACAATAAATCCATTATTTATTTTAGACAGGTCTAAAGAAACATTATGATATGAAGAAAATGTCGTTTTTTTCAGAAGAACAGAATAACATACTCTGAGTTGTCCTTATGTTAGGCCCTGATCTGGCTATGCCATATGGCTGTGGGCTACACTAGTTCATTTAGCAGACTGGATTTGCTTATTATTATTTTATAGTATGAAGAATACAATTGAACATAGCTGAATAAAATAGATAGGACATTTTCTCCAAACGTTTTCCGAGGGAGTGCGCACATGCAGCTATTCTGTGTTGAGCGGTTAACAAAGAAACAGGTCCTCCTATATGCTTAATTTAGAGTTATTTATGCAACTTTAGTTGTGATACAAAGGTTGGGCTATATGTTCAGATCTTTAATACATTCTAAGGCCGCATGATGCGACTAATGATGATTTGAAAAAAGTCTAATGAAAGGCATGAGCTCTGCTTGCGCAAGCTGCACACACTTCATCAGTCTCTCATTCACAATTTGACAAGCACCTGATAATATTCTCACCCATCAGACTATTCTCAATTTAATCTGGTCTTTACATATAGCCTACTAATATATGTGTGGAATTATTTTTTATTTAGAATGGCCCACAAAAAAAAAACATATAATCCGTAGCCTTCACTCGAAAAGCGAATGTTACGTGCGGTTACGTTTTTAATATGCCAGGTAGGGTACACCATTTGTAAAGTGTATGAATGTACTTAATTTTAAGAATTGAGCAATACATTTTGCAGTAAGAGAAAGCTGGGATCCTCTTTTAAATAGTGGCCAGTCAAAACTCTCTTTTCACACGCGACTGCGCAATGACTGGGCTTATAAGAACACGTTTCACTAGGCTCTGTAGGCTATGGGCTCTCCAACCCTGTTCCAGGGGTCTTGGGCCTGTAGGCTACGTTTGAAGTTATTTGGCCACTTTAGTTGTGATACAATCCTTATCAAAACATATAGGCCTGTGGGCTAGGCCACACGATGCATGCGACTATGATTTAATAAAAGTTGCCAAAAGAATGCACGCGCTGTTTCTTACCTTAGACTGCACACGCTGGGCATCATTCATAAGGGATAATATTCTCACCCATCAGACTATTATAAATGTGTCTTTACATATACTAAATAATATATGTGTGAAATTAATTTTGGTATAGAATGGGGCATTATCATGCACCTGTCGGAACAGGGGCGGGGTAAAAGACATGTCATCCGTATACACTTGAACAGCGAATGGAAGACGCTTTTCACACTGTTCATTTTCATGCCAGCCAGGTAGGCTACTCCGATTGTAAAGCAAAGCAATATGCTTAATATTAGGGAAGTTGAGAAATAAACATAGTAAGCCTATAGATAGTTGATGGGATCCTCCTCTTTTTAATTGAGACCATCAAAACTCTGTTTTCTCACACAATTGCATAGCCTAGCCTATAGAGATTTAGTAGACGCTCTTATCCAGAGCGACTTACAGTTAGTGAGTGCATAAATTTTTCATACTGGCCCCCCCGTGGGAATCGAACCCACAACCCTGGCGTTGCAAGCGCCATGCTCTACCAACTGAGCTACAGGAGGCAACATGGGCTTATAGGAACACTTATTTCATTCAATGCATCAACCAGCTATGAGGAGCTGGATCTCGCTGCACAACAGGTGATCCTATTCCACTCACACTCTGAATGCCAGGGCTCTCGTGAAGTGATTGATTTTATTTTTGAATGCATTTGCATTGATGTCAGAGTGATTAGAGGGACAATAGAGCGCTGAGGGCCGGCCATTAGCGACTGGCAGTTAGCAAGTTTGGTAGGCTACTAATGACTATCAGTGGCATCGGCGCATTTGGAGAAGCCTAGTTACCGTGACTCAACGGTCACGTGGAATTTAACTGTGGCCATGACTGGTGACTGCTGGTGTGGAAGTAATATGGTGACCATAACAGCCCTACAGTGGACAAATCATTAGGAACACCTTCTCTTTCCGTGACATAGACTGACCAGGTGAATCCAGGTGAAAAGCTATAATCCCTTATTTATGTAATTTGTTAAATCCACTTCAATCAGTGTAGATGAAGGGGAGGAGACATGCTAAAGAAGGATTTTTAAGCCTTGAGACAATTGAGACATGGACTGTGTATGTGTGCCACTCAGAGGGTGAATGGGCAAGACAAAAGATTGAAGTGCCTTTGAACAGGGTATGATGTAGGTGCCAGGCGCACCGGTTTGAGTGTGTCAAGAACTGCAACGCTGCTGGGATTTTCACATTCAACAGTTTCCCGTGCGTATCCAGAATGGTCCACCACCCAAAGGACTTCCAGCCAACTTGACACAACTGTGGGATGCACTGGAGTCAACATAGCCCAGCATCCCTGTGGAACGCTTTCAACACCTTGTAGAGTCCATGCCCCGACGAATCGAAGCTGTTCTGAGGGCAAAGGTGTTCTTAATGTTTTGTACACTCAGTGTATGGAGGAGTATAACCGTAAAGAAACAGAGCAGAATGAAGAAAAAGAAGGGTATGAGTATGATAGTGAAATGCTACCCTATTGTTGTTGTTGCTCCCTGAGTAGCGCCCCCTAGCTGCAGGTCACATCGAGAGTGCCCGTGCCTTGGCAGCTGCCCCCTGTGCCCGCTGCACCGTGCCCTGGCACCCCTCTCTGCCCACCAGCTGGCCGCTCTCAAACAGACCCTCGTGGCTCGTCCCTCCTCTTCCTCCTCCTCGCCCGCTTTCTGGACCTCCGTCAGCGAACGTCAGCATACCTGCAGAGGTCAAGTTTAAGTTCAAGTTCAGGTTTATGTCATTAACTTAAACCTAAACCTAACCTTCTACTGTTTACCGTATCCCTCCACACATCCACTCTTGAACTCTCCTTGGAACTTCATCCCGTCAAAACGACTGAAGACGCCTGCGCCTTGAAACTTCCCCTGAATAAACTCTCCCTCGTACCTGCAAGAGACACACATATGCAAAAATAGTGGGGTGTGTTCATTAGGCACCAAATGGAAGAAAACAGACTGAAACAGGGAGGAACTAACTGGGTTTGTCCAATAAGAAAGGCTCAGGTCTGTGGACAATGCTGTCAACATTTACATTTTAGTCATTTAGCAGACACTCTTATCCAGAGCAACTTACAGGTGCAAGTGCCTTGCTCAAGGCCACATAGACAGATTTTTCACCTAGTCGGCTCAGAGATTTGAACCACAGACCTTTCGGTTACTGGCCCAGCGTTCTTAACCGCTCGGCTACCTCACACAACGTGGGCCTACAATACATCATCAAACACCTCGATAACCCAAAGACATATGCAATGATATTGTTTGTGGACTTTAGTTCATCGTTCAATAGCATCATCCCAGAACTGTTACAAGACAAACTCTCCCAGCTGAACGTGTCCAGCTCCATCTGTCAGTTGTTCACTGACTTCCTGTCCAACATGATGCAACATGTGAAGCTGGAAATACACCTTTCGGGCTCTTTATCCCTCAGCCCTGGAGCGCCGCAAGGATGCGTGCTCTCGTCTCTACTCACTCTACACCAATGACTGCACCTCCAACAACGCATCTGTCAAACTACTCAAACCACTCTGGTCGGTCTCATCACCGAAGGCGATGAGTCAATGTACCTTGGAGAGGTCGACCGGCTAGTGGCCCGGTGCAGTCGCAATAACCTGGAACTCAACACAGACAAAACCGTGAAAATGGTGGTTGACTTTAGAAAACGCCCCACCATCTCTCCGCTTTGAGATTGATGGCTCAGCTGTTAGCACGGCTGAATCGTTCAGATACCTGGGGACCATCATCTCCCAGGACAACATCACAGAGGTCACCAAGAAGGCACAGCAGCAGATGTACTACTTGCGGCAGCTGAAAAAACTACATCTCCCAGTCAATCCTGATCCGGTTTTACGCATCAATCGTTGAGCCCATCCTCACCTCCTCCATCACCGTCCGGTTGGGGCCTGCTTCTGCCCGCTGCAAGGGCAAACTGCAACGCATTTTCTGGTCTGCAGAGAGGGTCATCGGCTGCCACCTGCCCTTCATCGAGGTCCTGCACGTCTCCAGGGCAAGGGAGCGTGCAGGAAAGATTGCCTACCCCTCCCACCCCGGTCACCCCCTCCTCCAAAAATTCACATCTGGCAGGCGGTTCAGATCACTCATGACCAAAACCTCCTGCCACATGAAAAGTTTCTTCCCCCGGCCTGTGGCCCTCACCAACCGGCCATCTGGCCCATAGAGACTAAAGGACTATGCACTCTATGCTGCACACCACATCAAGCAATCTCTGAACTGTACACTAAATAACTGCACTATACTGCATTGCACTCTCTTCATATCTGCATTTAGACATTCATACTGATACTATACATTTGTACATTCACTGTGTATCAACCGTATACCCACTGTGTATCAACCGTATACCCACTATCAACCGTATACCTACTGTGTATCAACCGTATACCCACTGTGTATCAACCGTTTACCCACTGTGTATCAACCGTTTACCCACTGTGTATCAACCGTATACCCACTGTGTATCAACCGTTTACCCACTGTGTATCAACCGTTTACCCACTGTGTATCAACTGTATACCCACTGTGTATCAACCGTTTACCCACTGTGTATCAACCGTATACCCACTGTGTATCAACCGTTTACCCACTGTGTATAAACCGTTTACCCACTGTGTATCAACCGTATACCCACTGTGTATCAACCGTTTACCCACTGTGTATCAACCGTTTACCCACTGTGTATCAACTGTATACCCGCTGTGTATCAACCGTTTACCCACTGTGTATCAACCGTATACCTACTGTGTATCAAACGTATACCTACTGTGTATCAACTGTATACCCACTGTGTATCAACCGTATACCCACTGTGTATCAACCGTATACCTACTCTGTCTCAACCGTATACCCACTGTGTATCAACCGTATACCCACTGTGTATCAACCGTATACCCACTGTGTATCAACCTTATACCCACTGTGTATCAACCGTATACCCACTGTGTATCAACCGTATACCCACTGTGTATCAACCTTATACCCACTGTGTATCAACCGTATACCCACTGTGTATCAACCGTATGCCCACTGTGTATCAACCGTTTACCCACTGTGTATCAACCGTTTACCCACTGTGTATCAACCGTATACCCACTGTGTATCAACCGTTTACCCACTGTGTATCAACCGTATACCCACTGTGTATCAACCGTATACCCACTGTGTATCAACCGTATACCCACTGTGTATCAACCGTTTACCCACTGTGTATCAACCGTTTACCCACTGTGTATCAACCGTATACCCACTGTGTATCAACCGTTTACCCACTGTGTATCAACCGTTTACCCACTGTGTATCAACCGTATACCCACTGTGTATCAACCGTATACCAACTGTGTATCAACCGTTTACCCACTGTGTATCAACCGTTTACCCACTGTGTATCAACCGTATACCCACTGTGTATCAACCGTTTACCCACTGTGTATCAACCGTTTACCCACTGTGTATCAACCGTATACCCACTGTGTATCAACCGTATACGCACTGTGTATCAACCGTATACCCACTGTGTATCAACCGTATACCCACTGTGTATCAACCGTTTACCCACTGTGTATAAACCGTTTACCCACTGTGTATCAACCGTATACCCACTGTGTATCAACCGTTTACCCACTGTGTATCAACCGTTTACCCACTGTGTATCAACCGTATACCCACTGTGTATCAACCGTTTACCCACTGTGTATCAACCGTATACCTACTGTGTATCAACCGTATACCCACTGTGTATCAACCGTATACCCACTGTGTATCAACCGTATACCCACTGTGTATCAACCGTATACCCACTCTGTCTCAACCGTATACCCACTGTGTATCAACCGTATACCCACTGTGTATCAACCGTATACCCACTGTGTATCAACCTTATACCCACTGTGTATCAACCGTATACCCACTGTGTATCAACCGTATACCCACTGTGTATCAACCTTATACCCACTGTGTATCAACCGTATACCTACTGTGTATCAACCGTATACCCACGGTGTATCAACCGTATACCCACGGTGTATCAACCGTATACCCACGGTGTATCAACCGTATACCCACTGTGTATCAACCGTATACCCACTGTGTATCAACCGTATACCCACTGTGTATCAACCTTATACCCACTGTGTATCAACCGTATACCCACTGTGTATCAACCGTATACCCACTGTGTATCAACCTTATACCCACTGTGTATCAACCGTATACCTACTGTGTATCAACCGTATACCCACGGTGTATCAACCGTATACCCACGGTGTATCAACCGTATACCCACGGTGTATCAACCGTATACCCACTGTGTATCAACCGTATACCCACTGTGTATCAACCGTTTACCCACTGTGTATCAACCGTTTACCCACTGTGTATCAACCGTATACCCACTGTGTATCAACCGTTTACCCACTGTGTATCAACCGTTTACCCACTGTGTATCAACCGTATACCCACTGTGTATCAACCGTTTACCCACTGTGTATCAACCGTTTACCCACTGTGTATCAACCGTATACCCACTGTGTATCGACCGTATACCCACTGTGTATCGACCGTATACCCACTGTGTATCGACCGTATACCCACTGTGTATCGACCGTATACCCACTGTGTATCAACCGTATACCCACTGTGTATTTGTATATCTGCTCATCCTCTTATAGCTCTATGCTCACTCTGCCTAGTTGTATATAATGTATGGAAACTTTGTTTAAACTCCATTGTCTGTATTCTGTCTCTAAATGTTGTCTTTCACTAGCAGCACCATATCACCAAGTACAATTCTGAGTATGTGTAAATGTACTTTGCGAATAAAGGTGATTCTGAATTCTGATTTTACTTTTCTGTTGCAAAGCGTTTAAAAGTGTTTTTCATGGCGTACTATAATGAACCCGACCCCAATGTCAAGGAGTTTGTTTCTGCACACTGATTGTCTTGTTTGTTTTGAGTGGATTCTCAAAAATGTATGTCTGGTGCATAACTATTTAGTGAGCTATGTTGTCATTTTATAGGTATAATTCAGCTGAGAGATGTCACCAGGAGGTCTCTAACAATAACAGAATGCTGTCAGAACACAGAACGCTGTCACAGAGAACCTTGACCTGAGGTGGGTAGAATCTTCATTGATGGAATGATCCAATCTCCTGTTCTCACAACCCAGGGCTGCTACGTGCTCTGTGACACGGAATACAATATGTAGCACAAAAAGTCAATTTGTGCAACTTTAGCTGCGCAGTGCGTGACGTTGCCGTGATCCTTGTTAAAGCAATTTACACTTAATTGTCTCAATCAAGCTTTTCTCTCAAGGTTAAGGAGGTTTGTTCTAATTATGTTGCAAGCAACAGAAATTGCGTCCAAATTTACTTTTGTGACATCGGCGTAGAGTTGGATCTAGAGAAAAGCGCTGCCTGTTGCGTCTAAAATGACAACACTAAGAGAGAACATCTGTTTGCAAAATCACATGCAAGTGGTAAGGAATTCAAGTATTTTCCAGTTAGAGGTAACACAAATTAAGAAAATGATCAGGGGAAATATCTAATGACTCTACAGTGCACCACTTTGCCTTCGCCCTACGATTCAGGGCATCAGTCAAAAGAAGTGTGCTATAATGGGGAATAGGGTGTCATTTTAGACATCAGACAGTTGTAATGTCATTAGCAGGGTCAAAGGTGAAATGGGAATGGTGAGATATTGTTACCTGGAACCATCAGGGAAGACCAGCATCCCACAGCCGTTGAAGAGTCCGTTCTCGAACTGACCAGTGTAACACGTCCCATCACTGAACGTCAGCTGGCCTAGACCATGTCTCAGTCCTGGGGGACAGACAAACCAGTTAGTTACTGCCCTAGACCATGTCTCAGATCTGGGGGACAGACAAACCAGTTAGTTACTGGCCTAGACCATGTCTCAGACCTGGGGGACAGACAAACCAGTTAGTTACTGGCCTAGACCATGTCTCAGACCTGGGGGACAGACAAACCAGTTAGTTACTGGCCTAGACCATGTCTCAGACCTGGGGGACAGACAAACCAGTTAGTTACTGGCCTAGACCATGTCTCAGACCTGGGGGACAGACAAACCAGTTAGTTACTGGCCTAGACCATGTCTCAGACCTGGGGGACAGACAAACCAGTTAGTTACTGGCCTAGACCATGTCTCAGACCTGGGGGACAGACAAACCAGTTAGTTACTGGCCTAGACCATGTCTCAGACCTGGGGGACAGACAAACCAGTTAGTTACTGGCCTAGACCATGTCTCAGACCTGGGGGACAGACAAACCAGTTAGTTACTGGCCTAGACCATGTCTCAGACCTGGGGGGACAGACAAACCAGTTAGTTACTGGCCTAGACCATGTCTCAGACCTGGGGGACAGACAAACCAGTTAGTTAGTTAGTTACCAGTTAGTTAGTTAGTTAGTTAGTTAGTTAGTTAGTTAGTTAGTTACCAAGGCCGTCATTGTATTTGTTCTTAATTATTTAATCTTTATTGGATAAATAAAGGTTAAATAAAATAAAATATTAAGTCAGTTAGTTGTTAGTTAGTTACAAGTTAGTTACAAGTTTATTAGTTATCAGTTAGTTAGTTTCAAGTTAGTTAGTTACTTATGTTAGTTATCAGTTAGTTAGCGAGTGAGCAAGTTAGTGCAAAATAAAATTGCAATAGCGCGACTGTCACAAATGTTGTCAAATCCCAAACTGGACAAAAAGCAAAAATGTCAGATTCACTCCAAAACGTCAATGAAAGACATCAAAAGACCACCTTATTTTTATAATAATTCTTCATAATTCACCATGTGGATAAAGGATAAAGATGCCTCGTGTAAGAAGTTAATATAAGGTGAAGAGCTTATTGGATCATATGAAACCATCAGCTCTATAGTATAGCTGTCTGTCTAGCTGTCTATCTAGCTGTCTAGCTGTCTATCTAGCTGTCTATCTAACTGTCTAGCTGTCTGTCTAGCTGTCTGTCTAGCTGTCTATCTAGCTGTCTAGCTGTCTGTCTAGCTGTCTAGCTGTCTACCTATATGTCTATCTAGCTGTCTACCTGTCTGTCTAGTTGTCTGTCTAGCTGTCTATCTAGCTGTATATCTAGCTGTCTAGCTGTCTGTCTAGCTGTCTAGCTGTCTGTCTAGCTGTCTAGCTGTCTGTCTAGCTGTCTATCTAGCTGTCTAGCTGTCTACCTGTCTGTCTAGTTGTCTGTCTAGCTGTCTATCTGTCTATCTAGCTGTCTAGCTGTCTAGCTGTCTATCTAGCTGTCTATCTGTCTGTCTAGCTGTCTGTTGTCTCACTCACAAACAACTTTTGTCCTTGTTCTTTAGACTATACATGCAGCTTATTTTGAAGTTCCAGTCCTGTCTATTCAAACTCACATCACTTTTCATGGGGTGTTTGGGTCAGGAATAAAAATGTATTGGTCCGAATACCTCTTATCTCAGGGTTTCTGAACTTTCTTGGAGGTTGAAAAGAGGTCGCCTGTCTTGCCTTTGTCCTTGTTAACTTCTAGACTGTTGCTGCTTTTGGATTTCTAGGCCTTTTCTATTCAAACACACATCTCAGGGTCTCTGTAACAGCTGTAGTTACACTTTTCATGGGTAGTTGGATCAAAAGTCATTTAACAGTGAAGTAGGACTAACAACATGTTCTTGCTCTAAGACATACCACTCTCAGGGTCTCTGAATGTACTTGGAACTTAAAAAACAGGCTGCCTTGTCACTTCTAGCAAAGAATGTGAATTAAAAAATATAGTGAGTTAAAAAAGAAGAAGCTAAATGACTAAAATGTAAATGTCAAATGTAGATGTTTTGTCCTGTCAGTCCATGGAGATTTAACAAATACCCTATAGGAGGCATTCAAGTCAAGTCTCAACACACTTTACAAAAATAAATCCTACATTTTTTATGTATTTGTATTTTAAACCTGTGTGTATTGTAGGCTACAACCTTCTCCAAATTGTAGCCTACTGAATGAGGTCCACTGAATGAGGTCTACTGAATGAGGTCCACTGAATGAGGTCCACTGAATGAGGTCTACTGAATGAGGTCCACTGAATGAGGTCTACTGAATGAGGTCTACTGAATGAGATCTACTGAATGAGGTCCACTGAATGAGGTCCACTGAATGTGGTCCACTGAATGAGGTCTACTGAATGAGGTCCACTGAATGTGGTCTACTGAATGAGGTCCACTGAATGTGGTCTACTGAATGAAGTCCACTGAATGAGGTCTACTGAATGAGGTCCACTGAATGAGGTCTACTGAATGAGGTCCACTGAATGTGGTCTACTGAATGAGGTCCACTGAATGTGGTCTACTGAATGAAGTCCACTGAATGAGGTCCACTGAATGAGGTCCACTGAATGAGGTCCACTGAATGAGGTCTACTGAATGAGGTCCACTGAATGAGGTCTACTGAATGAGGTCAGGTGAAATGTTGTTCAGAGCTTCTCGTTGCTCCGTAGGTATTTAGGAAGCAATACGTTTGAACGTAAAGTAGCGGAGCACACAAGTGAACACAGTGGATTAGGATTTAGGAAGGGGAGGTGAGAGTGAGAGAGGGAAAGGAAGGGAGAAGGGGGAGGGAGGAATGGGGAGGTGAGGGTGAGTGAGGGAAATGTGTGTGGTTTTCTCCTGCCAGGTAGTAGTGTACTAAATTAGTATTACACAATATTAGGATTTAGGAAGGGGGTGAGGGAGATGGGGTGAGAGGAGGAGGGGTGAGGGAGGGGAAGGGGTGGGTGAGGGAGGGAGAGGAACGGGATGAAAGAGCACAGCGCTGCCAGCTAGTGGTGTAGATTTACTAAATTAGATGTGCCATCTGTCACTATGACTACGCAAACCTCCTCTCTCTAATCTCAGTTAGTTTTTTTTTTTAATAGATTTGGACGGCGAGTTAAATATAACTGGCTGAAATACAGTCAAGAGCCTTCCGGAATGTGTGTGTGTGTGTGTGTGTGTGTGTGTGTGTGTGTGTGTGTGTGTGTGTGTGTGTGTGTGTGTGTGTGTGTGTGTGTGTGTGTGTGTGTGTGTGTGTGTGTGTGTGTGTGTGTGTGTGTGTGTGTGTGTCGTACGGGGTTGACAGGGGATTTGTGTCCCACAAATCTCAGTGTCCAAGCCAAGTAGAATTAAGTAAGTACAATTCCTGAGGATTCCTTCCACTGACTAGCAAGGACGTTAGTCGGCTTACACAAGGCAAGCGAGGTGGAATTGCAACAATTTAAAACTTAAAGGACACAAAAAAGTGTATTTCTATCCCATGTTTCTCTAACACACATTCTGAACAAAACTAATTTGTGGGAAATGACTTGACAGTTTGACAGAACTATTATCAATGCCACAAGTTGTTTCCAAGCCAGATGTACTACTACACACACATTTCCCCCTAGTATTAAAACTAATTCATTTCCCCCTAGTATTAAAACTAATTCATTTCCCCCTTGTATTACAACTAATTCATTTCCCCCTACTATTACAACTAATTCATTTCCCCCTTGTATTACAACTAATTCATTTCCCCCTAGTATTACAACTAATTATTTCCCCCCTATTGTACAGAGTAATTAGCCGTACTTGTTTAGCTAAAGCAGTAGTGGTACTCGATCATATCAAATCAAATCAAATTGTATTTAAAGTGCATTAAAAATAGAAACACACTTAACATTAAAACAATACAATGAAAATAAGTCAAAGCAAACAAGAAGCAGTAAAAAGTGGAAAATAAAAAGAACAGTCTAAAACAATAAAAGCACTAATTAAAGGCCAAGCTTGTGACCAGCTAATAGCTTGTGTACTCTACTGTACTTACAAGCTGCCCATCTCTCCTTTCATCTAGTTTGATTCCATAAATCAGTTCAGAGTTTAATCTGGTGAACGGTTCTTAGCGACGAGTCGTCGGGGACAATCTTGTTGTTAGGTCACGGTTGCCACGGTTGCCATGCTAATTTAGCTTTAGCTGAATGTGTCGGCTTTTATGTCAATCAATAGTCCTAGTGCACTGACCCCCCCCCCCACCCCCCACCCCCCACCCACACACACACAAACATCTCTCTCAAAGTTCTCTTTCTTAGCTAATAAAAAACTTGAACGGTGGATGATAAAAGATGCTAAAATATATGTAATCAGTCAGCCTGTCTCCTGTGTGTCACACTTCAACCTGTTAGCTATACCTGTCAATACAAACAGATCAATCACCCTTACAACAAGGGAACTAAACAACACACCAGCCACACCAACTGAGCTCTCTGAAGCCACCATATGTTATCAGTTAAACAGAACCTTTTCTAAAATAGCTCCAAACTTGTTCTGTAGTTATTATGGCTTCCTTTATCCATGGGGTTACCATGACATCTTGTGTTTTTGTCAAACTGCAAATACTGGTTTAGTCAGTGTAGCGTTAATGTGGGTATAACGCATCAGTGTGTGTATTTGTATGTGTGTGTGTGTGTGTGTGTGTGTGTGCGCGTATATGTGTTGTCGCTATGACAGCAGATGGTATATAGTCTGTAGAGAATTGCCGGTGGATAGGGATATTGTTTTTGACCTATAATTAGTACAGACGACACACCCTTAGGCTGCAGCCTACCACTCCTCTCTACTCAGAAGCAACAATCTGGACTGAGTTGAGACTTTTGATTAGTTTGAAGAGAAACTTGAATAAACCTCCAGACACCTGAGGCTGACACAGTGAGGAATAGATCCAGAGAGGGAATTGAGCATGTAAAGTACCTGCTAACTTGACTTTAATGTCTGAAGTGTATTGTTGGCGTACATAAATGTTGTATCTATACCGAGCAAAAACATAAACGCAACATGTAAAGTGTTGGTCCCATGTTTCATGAGCTGAAATAAAAGATCCCAGACATTTTCCATACGCACAAAAAGCTTATTTCTCTCTAAATGTGTTTACATCCCTGTTAGTGAGCATTTGTCCTTTGCCAAGATAATCCATCCACATGACAGGTGTGGCATATCAAGACACTGATTAAACAACATGATCATTACACAGGTGCACCTTGTGCTGGGGACAATAAAAGGCCACTCTAAAATGTGCTGTTTTGTCACACAACACAATGCCACAGATGTCTCAAGTTTTGAGGGAGCATGCAATTGGCATGCTGACTGCAGGAATGTCCACCAGAGCTGTTGCCAGATCATTTAATTTTAATTTCTCAACATTGTTTTAGAGAATTTGGCAGTACATCCAACCAGCCTCACAACCGCAGACCACATGTAACCACGCCAGCCCAGGACCTCCACATCCGTCTTCTTCACCTACAGGATTGTCTGAGACCAGCCACTCAGACAGCTGATGAAACTGAGGAATATTTATGTCTGTAATAAAGTCATTTGTGGGGAAACACTCATTCTGATTGCCTGGGCCTGGCTCCCCAGTGGGTGGGCATGGCTCCCAAGTGGGTGGGAGTGGGTGGGAGTGGGTGGGCCCTCCCGGGTGGGCCCTCCCGGGTGGGCCCTCCCGGTGGGCCCTCCCAGTGGGTGGGCCCTCCCAGGCCCACCCATGGCTGTGCCCCGTCCCAGTCATGTGAAATCCATAGATTAGGGCCTAATGAATTTATTTTAATTGACTGATTTGCGTTTATATTTTTGTTCAGTATACTTGTGCTATTTCTAGGACCAGGCCATGATATATGATTAGGACCAGGGACCGGTTGCATAAAACAGCTTAAGTTAATTTTCCCCTCATCTTTCCCTTAAAGTTTCCTTAACTTTAAGTTAGTTGCACAAAACATTTTAAGGCAAATTTCCCCATTAAATTAGGTGAAAAATTTAAGGGTAGCCCATGAGGTCCCTTAAGTGCTTAATTCAGTCTGGATATAAATGTAAACAGCATTTGTGGAGGTGAATGTTGCTTTTCGCTACCCTGGTTGCAAAAGGAAAACATCAACCAGCTAGCTAGGTATCTCTGTAAGTTAGCTTGACATGCTAGAAAGTAACAGAAAAAAATTACTAAAAGAAAGGTATTTTATTATCAATTTGTTTTTCCGGTCTTGAATGTAGAAATTATATTTCCAGATCTCTCAAAATAAATGCGATCTCTTTGACGAGAGACCCTCAGTCAGTGAATCAAGCTGTCTCCATGGTAACCAGAGACTCCTTCTGCCATACATGCCTTCAAATCAAAAGTACCCCAAAAAACTCCTCACCCTAGTTATTTCCTTTTAGAAAAAAAAGAAAGAAAGAAAGAAAATAATGAGGTGATGTGATTCAGGATGAATGGACAGTAACAGAAGAATGGAAAGATGAATGGGCATCAAAGAGAGGGGTGAAGAAGTGATTAAGGGATGAGTAAAGTGATAGAGGGATAGAGAGATGAGTAAAGTGATAAAGGGATAGAGGGATGAGTGAAGTGATAAAGGGATAGAAGGATCTTGCCTTCCCTCCACTCCCCATGGTACTCTTCACCATTGGAATAGGTGAAGGATCCTCTTGTCAGGGTCATATCACACAGGTCCTGTTGTAAACACACACACACACACACACACACACACACACACACACACACACACACACAATTCATTATTGGGTTATGATACTATATACCAGTGTGGCAGTTGTACTAAACTCCTAAGGCATAAAAGTCCTTAAAGAATCAAAGTGCATCATTAATTAAAATGACAAGTAAAGAGGTACGCTTAGATAACCTATGCAGAAAAATAGACATATTTTTGACATAGAATTAGGCATAATAATTATGGCTTTAGATTGCAGCAAAAAGCTGTTTCAGGTGTTTGAAAAATACAAAATTCGCCAACTTCACCCCCCAGCCACCTCGATCCTCATGTACTTTGTGCCCCTCTAACTTAATGGGTGTATGATTGCTCTGCAAACACCCACATAGTGCTAAACTGATTGAGACACATTTTGACGCACATCTTGAAGCGCTCGCCTGGACAACCCGTGGATTAACTCACACAGAGAGCTGATCTCGGCATTATTTTACCGTAGGCTACATACAGTACAGAGACTGTAAAATATACCTATGAGCGCCATGACGTTAGGCATTTTAATAATGTTGACTTTATTATCTTTGTAACTAATGAAAAGGAATTATCAGGCTATAGCCTACTGAACGAACGAATGGCCTACCCGAACTATAGCCTATAGATGTGATGGCAGGTCTGGGAGAAATAATATTATCAAGAACACAGTTATAGCCTAAGCATGGAACGTCCATCGAGATATTCCATTGCTCGTTGACGTAGACTAGGCTGTGTCTGTCACACAGGGACGATTGAAGGATTCTCATCCTCTTTCTTTCTCCTCTGGATATAACTGATATGTTATATCAGTACATTTTAATAAAACCAAAACACTTTTATATCTTTAACAATAAGAAAAGGAATCCATTTATTAATAGATATTGTTATTCTCTTAATGTAGGAATCAATACAATAGAGCGTGAGTATCCCCAGTCTAAAATGTTTCCCTTTCACGTATCCGGCGCATAGCATTGAGGAAATCATCATTGCCAGATTCACAGGCTGACAGTCGATATCAGGGCGAATAAACAAACAAATAATTTACCTGGTAGGTATTTTTACACCAAGAGAATCCACCTTTCCTACATCACTGAAAGAAAAACGGTTGGTGGATGATTCTACACCTTCCAGTGAAAATTAGCTTTTCGTAGCCTCGCATCTCCTGGCAAGAGGCTTCAGCATCATTCCAAGGTGGAGCGGTCCTATTGAGCATCTTTCACTTGACCTTGATTCAAACACTCATCCGATTGGCTGTCTGCGCCTCTCTAGTGAAGCTATGGAATACATTTTTGTGAAGGGCAACCCCTCTTTCAATGGAGTTCGCCGGTTTAATTAGCCGGAGTGCTCCTTGTTAAACCGTTTGCCCTTGCCTTTTATGTGCCGTCCACGTCTCTGAAGAGATATAAACCGCCATTGAGGCTGCTTTTTAATGATATTATGTAACTTTGGTGTATCAATTTGGTAATTATACTTAGGTGTCGGGTTTCATTGAAAACTCTGATTTATTTGACCATATAGCGCAAAAGAACAGCTGCGAGGAGTGGCGAGGGTTTTGTCACCAAGCAGATGATATCTAAACCAATATGGCAAAGTAGAGGGGACATTCTTTTAGTCCTGAAAAATACCACATGGCAAGCAGGAAGTCATAAAGATCGCAATTGAATTAATGTGATTAAGTTGAAGGAAACCTGAAGAAAAAAAACATTGACGTGAAAATTGACCAGTTTTTAATAAACTCATTCTGCGTTTACAACTTAGAAACCCCCTTTCTTTTCTTTTTTGACAGAGGTCGAATAGAATAGAATAAGAATTAGAGTATTAAAGAATTAGAAAATAATAGAATAAAATAAAAATAGAATGGAATAAAATAGAATTAGAATAGAATATTAAATAATTAGAATAGATTAGAATAGAAAGAACAGAATATAACCATGCCAACCGGGTATGAACAGTGTAATTTCGATTCAGTATCAAGTTGATTACACTTTTCATACAGCAACACACAAAGCAAGAAATATGAAGAATAATTAGATTAAATCTCCCTTCCCTGTATATCCATTGTATATGTTAACGCTGAATTATAATTAAATCCTGTTTACTTGTATTAAATATATGGTAATCATTTACCTTTATCTTTCATTATGACGGTTATATGGAAAAACATAGGCTATACATTATCTATCTAAATACCATTGCAATGTATAGGCAATCCACTGCGCATTATTAAAACTCATAACGCACTGATGCCCTTTGACACACATTTGCCAAATTTAGACCATAGCCTACACACTGCAAATTCAATCTATACATTTCTTTATTGAACCATATGCTTTTGTTGCAGGTTTAAATTCCATTACTGACGTTCATTCTCTCAACAGAACTGAGATGTTGGGGGGTCTTTCGGGTGGGTGGTGGTGGGTGGGACCGTGAGCGGATGCTGCAGCTATAAGTCCCCCCTACATTTTCTACTCCACCCATAACCCTCAAAAAGTATTGGTGACGTATGCGCACAAGCACCTAGCAGAATGTGCGCGTCCGCGGGAGGGCCCGGTAGAAAATGGCGAGTCTGTGCAAAAGGCAGCAATGCACGATCGAGAGGCGCGGCTTTCGGCAGGAACTTGACTCGTGGCGACACAAACTCATTCACTGTGTAGGTAAGCTCGTTTCGCCTTGCATAGAGGTTCGGCTGGAGAGCCAGGGTGCGCGTGGTTTGGGGAGAAAACACTTAAATGGCTTGGCTGTTGTGTCCTGGGGAAAAACTGACGCTGCTGCTGTCCGCGAGCCAGGGCGCTGAGCGGAGCGAGCTGTCATTTATTTGTTGCCTCGCGCGGGAACACCGCCCGCAGCATCCCCCCGGACCTACCCAAATATATAGTTAAAGTTTTTTGAAGCTTCGGATCTTATTGTCATGTGTCTCAGCGATATAGAGTTTATGTTGTTATTGTATGTGGATGTGATAAGGGTGTTTTTCTCGGTTATTAGTGATTTGGAAGTGAGGGAACAATTTTTGTCAATTTTTTTCATTGGTGTTTATTTATTGTAAGCAGGGCGTGTCACGTGTGCAGACGGAATTGTAGCTCAGCAAATGAGAAAGGGTTTGCTGTGCCTGTGTGCGCGCTGCTCATTTTATTGTAGGCCTACTATATTATTGTTGGGGGAAGGCAGTGCGCGTTCCACCTTCAGAACTGAAGCCGGGATTGGTGCTGCGCGTTACCTTGTTGCCCTGGACGTCGACACCGGGGAACGCGCATTGCTGCATTGGGGAAATGTCACAGAAAATAATTTTAGTATTTTAAGAAGGGTGGGGGATGACAAAGAAAAGGACTCTGCGCTTCATCTCGCTGGCCGCAGTTGAAAACATGGACCGTTCTTGTTGTTGTAGTACATGTTGAAATCATTCGTTACAATGTAACTGATGCTGTACAACTCTGCAGTTTAGATTTGTTTTGTAGCAATTTGTAAGTCGCTCTGGATAAGAGCGTCTGCTTAATGACTTAAATGTAAATGTTGCAGTTTACAGCAAACGATTGTTTAGGATATATATATACATATATATATACATATGTGTGTATATATGTATATATATATATATATATATATATATATATTTTTTTAAAAACTAGATATAGCTTGTTGTTGTAATGCAAACCGATGCAGTGGACATTCCGTTGTTTTGGAAAGCTGCATTATCCCACTCAATGCAATGTATTCTATTTTGATCTTTGATCATCGGTCCAACGTTTCTTCAATAGGCTAAAATTAATAGGCAACAGCATAATGACAGTATTTTCATATCAATATAGGATATTTTGGATTTTTCATTATGCCCCTCCCCCAATATCCTGTAGTTTCATAAGCTTTGTTTAATCCTGTTAAATCGGTAAATCGTTCTGATCTTAAAAACGATCGGTTTCCTCAATTTCAAAACCCATTTTGTAATCTCCCTTTTATAGGTAACCTATATATATCGCTCTGCAACACTCCTGCTCTAGGCTGTATACTGTATCGGGTGTTAGGCTATAGGCCTACCCACAGCTTGGTCTTGTTCGGTGTGAAAATAGTATTGGCCCCTGCCCTGCTGCTAGGCTAACCGGACTGACTGACCGTTTCATCTCAATTTAGGATATTCTTTCCAAAATAATAATAATAGAACCAATATGATCCATCAAAAACCAAATATAGACACATTTTCTCTTGTCATCCTCTCTTGAGAAACAAGAGCAAATCATAAAAAATAAAACAATTCAGAGGAAGTGTTTAATTCTCTCCTTTCCAAATAATAGTTTAACATTTCAAAACTAAACCAAGTCTGCTTCTGTCACAGACAGACATGTTCTCCAGGGATGTCAGTCAGCTTATCTATTGATGCTTTATATGGGCTGTTGCACATCAATAAACTCATTGGACTGTTTTTAGGAGGTTGGATTGGGTGTAGTGATCTTTAGCCCACATAGCCCCCCTGTATGTAATGTATGTTTCATATGTTCAATATCAGCCTCCCACCAGCCTTCCATGGTGAATCTAACTGTATGTGTATTTGCCTTTGGGCTTATTGACATCAGTGAACTGCATAGGCCTTCTGTATGCTAGAGCCCAAAGGTTAATGTTATTAGAGTCTATACCTTTTCATATGTAATTGTGCCTATATAACTGCTTGGCTGAGAAAGGGAGAGACTTAAAGACTTCATAGATAATGGGGATTTTGTACTGTTGGTCACTGTTGGACTCTCTCTCTCTCTCTCTCTCTCTCTCTCTCTCTCTCTCTCTCTCTCTCTCTCTCTCTCTCTCTCTCTCTCTCTCTCTCTCTCTCTCTCTCTCTCTCTCTTCCCCTTTCCATCCCTCAGTGTCTCTCTCCCTCCATCCCTCTCTTTCTAGTTTCCAGATATCTGGTCATTCAGTAACACAGATGGGTTCCCCAGAGATTTGCCTCCTACTTTCTCATCTAGTTAATTCTCTCATGGGGGTTTTGAAAAACAGGTGTTGTCATTTATCAAGTGTACCTTCGCCCTGCAATCTGCCACCACTAACCCTAACACACACACACACACACACACATACATTCACACGCACACGCACACAGAAGGGTTATATAAATGTAGGGTTAAGTTGAGAACAGACTGTACAGAGTTTAGATGTAAGGATTTAAAAGACAGACAGACAGACAGACTGACTGACTGACTGACTGACTGACTGACTGACTGACTGACTGACTGACTGCGATCGATAAGCACAATGTGTGTCTGTGTGTGTCTATAGTGTTCGAGGTGCCATTAGTAGCTACTAGCTAAAACCTGCCCTTTGACTGCACTGACTAGTAATCCCCTGTCCTTTCTGCAGAGACACTGAGCCACTTCTCCCATCTGTGCTGTGCACACACACACACACACACACACACACACACACACACACACACACACACACACACACACACACTCTGCCTAAAACAAGAGCAAATGACATTTTAAATCTTAATATTTACTCACTTTATTTTTTACTCTAGAGACTATTTAGGCTACGAAGATATTTTCAAAAGTTTGTATTTGGAGAGCTGAGGTGATTATTAAAATGCTGTGCTGCTGTTGAGGTGTGTAAGCTCATTAAAGCAGTACTAAAGGGTTTGACAAATATGATGTCATAAATGTGTTTGAACTTTGGGTTAAAAATGTCAGTCTTCCTCTCCCCCTCCCTGTTTCAGATCAAAGTCCTTTAAATCCCTAAATCTAAGCCCTGTACAGTCTACTCAACTTAACCCTACATTTATATAACCCTTCTCTCTTTGTGTGTGTGTGTGTGTGTGTGTGTGTGTGTGTGTGCTTTTTTTGGTTAAGATAACAGCCTTACATAAGAACCAGCCATTAAACAATCTGGTTGGGTAGGTTAAAAGTGATCAGTATTTGGGCCAATGGGGCCATGCCGGTCTGTGCTTTCTTAAGGTACTGTTAAAGAGAATTTTAACACACACATATACATATACATTATGAGGATTGACGCATTCCGCACATGCAACTCCTTTTTTTGTTAAAAATAATGTTGACTTTTACATAGCTAGAAATCATATTCAAATTCCACAAAGTTATTCAATAATTTGTTCTTTTGTGTGAAGGTGATATTTGAGCAAGAATTTGGTTTATGTGTGTTTGACTAGCTGCAAAGAAGAGAGGGAGTGGTTTTGGTTTGGTGTGTGCTTAGTCGTGGAATTAATATTTGAGTGTGTGTGTGTGTTTGAAGGAATGTGTGTGTGTGTGTGTGTGTGTGTGTAGCTGTGTATTGGATCAATATTGTAAACCTCCGTGTTACCAAGGGATGCATAAATCTGTAATTTATTGGAGCGTGCTGTTCACCTACCCCCCTACCGCTCCCTGCCTTTCATTAAAGAAAGCTCCTATATGATTCTCAGACCAAAACAGCACAATACAGCACCACACAGTAGGAGAACTGAACACCAGATACAAAACCATTACTAGATCTTAAAGTGTGTGCGCGGGGTCTCTCTCTGTGTGTGTGCTGTGAGTGCGCATGCGTGTGTGTGTACCTTTTCAAATGTCCAAAATTGACGTCTGTTTCTAGTGACCAGGCTGGGTGTGTGTGTGTGTGTAACACTTTGTCCGTGTGTGTGTGTGTGTGTGTGTGTGTGTGTGATTAATCTTCCTTATTACACCGTACTAATAGGCCTATATGATGTGATTAGAATACACAGAGGACCTCTTTCTCTTCTTTGTTTAATATAGTCATTATTATCTGTGGGACCACTTCTACTGTATACTGGAGACTGTTGATCTTCAGTCTATGGGTATTGCTGTGTTGAATGAAGCTGATTGAATGAACGATCGAGTGAAGATGGACTGCTAGAAAAGAGAAAAGAGATTGGCAGTGTTGATGGGTTAGGATAGGTCTTTTGGTTGGTTTCATAGTAGTATTCTCAAGGCCATGAAGACTTGGCCATTCAGTAAACAAAGACCAACCCAAAGGCTACTGTGTTTAATTAACCCATGACTACATCTTAAGTGTGCTATAAGATAAGTGAATGAATGGCTGAATGAAGATGGACAGCACACATGAGTTTGACTTCTTTTGATGCGTTTCACAGCAATATACTGAAGGACGTGTTTCGGCCCATGAAGCCGGTCCGAACATAAAGAGCTCCCAAATACTTTTATTTTCCTTTTAAGACACGACTAGATCTTTCTAAAGCGTATAAGTATTAGTATGATTCTATGTGAGTTCAACATCTATTCAGAGCTGAAGGGACCAGATTATATTATTCATGGTCAGCTGATAGAAATATATGTGTGAGTTCTTAATTTATTCACTCTGGCTGGACAATGGAAGTTTAATAGGAACATACGTCTTTATTTTTACTATTATTAATACCAACACATTTCTTCATCTGGCCTTTATTGGAGCGTTTGAGGCAAGCTGAACACGCTGCCAGAAACTCTCTCTTCCTCTTTCTCTCTCTCTCTGTCTCTCTCTTTCTCTCTCTCTCTCTCTCCACCTCTCCCTCCCTCCCTCCCTCCCCCTGCTACCGGGCCAGTGGGGTGTTGTGTATGAGCGATCGGAGAATGGGGGTTAATGTGAGTGTGTTTGTTTAAGCATGCTGTGCCCACTAGGCATGGCATAGCGCCAGCCAGGGCTTATTGCCCACTGGAGCACGCTGGGTAACGTAGTCTGGCAGAGAGAGTTCTGTTGTTCACTCCCAAGTGTACAGTGAGAGAAGATGGAGAGACAGAGAGAGAGGGAGGGGTGGAGAGAGAAAGAGGCAGTTTATGGATACAATTGACTATATGGTGGAGACCAACAGCGTACATTGACATTCCTCACAATATCCATTGAGTCTGTGTTGCACTTTGTCTTGCCTGTGGATCGTCTCTACAAATGGCATGAATACGGTTTGGATCGAAGACACAATGTGGTCTGATAGCACCGATCTCTTACATTTTGAATGGAGATGTGAGTCTGAATGTGTGTTTGAAACTTGGAATGAACAGCCCCCCTCTTACATATACTGGAGATGGGGGTTTAAATACACAGATCGTTTGAGTTGGTATTTCTCTATTAGTGGTTGGCGAAGGCCAGAAAACAAGAAAACCTTGTATTTGTCTCTGTCGCAAAATCACAAGTCCCTTTTAAAATTCCTCTGAATTGATTTGTCCTTTAACCAGTGTTATTTTTTAAAACATTTTTAAGCACTGTTTTGGATGTTCATATTATTTGGCACTCGACGGTGCAGCCTTTGAAAAAAAGGTGCTATCTAGAATCTTAAAGGGTTCTTCGGCTGTCCCCATAGGATAGCCCTTTGAATAACTGTTTTTGGTTGGAGGGAGAACCCTTTTGGTTTTCATGTAGTTCTACCTGGAACCAAAAAGGGTTCTCCTATGGGGACAGCCGAAGAAACCTTTTGGAAATATATTTTCTAAGAATGTACAGTGCCTTGTAAAATAATTCATACCCCTTGGATTTCTTCACATTTTATTGTTACAAAGTGGGATTAAAATGGATTTCATTGTAATTTTTTTCCTACTTTTCTACACAAAATACTCTGTAATGTCAAAGTGGAAGAAACATTAACATTTTTTAAAAAGATTAATATAAATAACTAAAATGTAGTTGCATAAGTGTTCAGCTCCTTGAATCAATACGTTAGAAACGATTACAGCTGTGAATCCTCTTGAGTTAGCCCATTATTCTTTTCATAATTCTTCAAGCTCTGTCAAGATGTTGGGGATCGTGGCTAGACAGCAATTTTCAAGTGTATTCCTTTGCCATGTTTTTTAGTACATTAGTATAATATATAATAATAATTATATATGCCATTTAGCAGACGCTTTTATCCAAAGTGACTTACAGGCATGCGTGTGTACATTTTACGTACTGTGCCTTGTTGAAATACAAAATGCATGTTTTGGAATATTTTGATTCAGTATATTTCTATTCTTCTTTTCACTCTGTCATTTAAGTCATCATTTTGGAGTCACTACAATGTTGTTGATCCATCCTCAGTTTTCTTCCATCACAGCCATTGAACTCTGTAACTGTTTTTAAAATCACCAATGGCTCAGTTCAGAAGGACGACTGTATCTTTGACGTGTCTGGGTGGTTTAATACACAATCCACAGCATCATTATTAACTTGACCATGCTTAAAGAGATATTCAATGTCTGATTTGTTATTGTTACCCATCTACCAATCACTGGCCTTCTTTATGAGGCTTTCGAAAAGCTCCCTGGTCTTTGTTGTTGAATCTGTGCTTGAAATTCAGTACTTAGCTGAGGGACCTTACAGCTGTTGGACGTATGGGGACAGGGGATTGGTTAGTCATTCAGAAATCAGTCCATTTTATGATTTGTTAAGCCAAATTTTACTCACAAACTAATTTAAACTTGCCTAAACAAAGAGCCTGAAAACGTATGCAATGAATATATTTTAGTTATCACACTTTTATTAATCTTAAAAAATATATATATTCTACTTTGACATTGCAGAGTGTTTAGAGTAATTGTTGACAAAAAAAAAGACAATTAAATCTATTTTAATCCCACTTTGTAACACAATAAAATGTGAAGAAATCCAAGAGGATGAATACTTTTGCAAAGCACTGTATATGTCCACAGTATATGTCCACAGTATATGTCCGCAGCTGCCTAACATTAGCTACACGCACGCACACGTACACACACACACACACACACACACACACACACACACACACACACACACACACACACACACACACACACACACACACACACACACACACACACACACACACACACACACACACACTGTGTGCCACAGTAAGTAAAGATGACAGGCCAGCTGGAGCCAGGGGTTTTAGCTGTAGCAGTGTGTGTACAGCTACTGTGTACTGCTTTGTCATCCCATGTTAGGTGTCAAATGTAGGAGGCTGCGCATTCAAATAAACTTGAAGGTCAACCAACCCCGCTGCTGCCACACACACACACACACACACAAACAAACACAAACACAAACACGCCGCTGCGACCACAACCATCAGGAAAAATGTCACTTACTTTTAATTCCCTGTCGTCTTCCGAGTACCCACCCTCCCTCCCTCCTCCACCTCCTCTCGTTTTCTCTGTGCCATTTCATCTTCCTCCTGATGATCTTCTGACTTTCTTATTAAATATTCTGATGTGTTTTTATAGGGTGACTCATGTTGGTGATAAAAACAGACATTTTAAGGCTCTGTGGGTGATTATTTGATGCTACAAAATGTTGCTAGGTTTCCCAGTTTTAACCACATGGTTTCTGTAGAGCTTGTACATTTTGTTCCCCAGCTTTAAGTCCTACTTTTTTGTGGGGGAGGTGGCGGGATACGTTGGTACCCTACGGCCATGGTCGGAACTTGTGTTTCCTTGGTAATGTTTCTAACACCCACCCCACCAGTGATGAGGTCTATCTCTCTGTCTCTCTCTTTCTCTCTCTTTCTCTGTCTCAATGTCTCTCTCTCACTCTCTGTCTGTAGACACTCCTTCCACAGTCTTAATTGATATTTAGGTCGACAGGGAGGCACTCTGCTTTATTCATTTCTGACTGGTGTGTCTGACTGGTGTTAGATTCTCACTGGAGTTAGATTCTGACTGGTGTTAGATTCTCACTGGTGTTAGATTCTGACTGGTGTTAGATTCTGACTGGTGTTAGGTTCTGACTGGTGTGTCTGACCAGTGTTAGATTCTGACTGGTATTAGGTTCTGACTGGTATTAGATTCTGACTGGTGTGTCTGACCAGTGTTAGATTCTGACTGGTATTAGGTTCTGACTGGTATTAGGTTCTGACTGGTGTGTCTGACCAGTGTTAGATTCTGACTGGTATTAGGTTCTGACTGGTATTAGATTCTGACTGGTGTGTCTGACCAGTGTTAGATTCTGACTGGTATTAGGTTCTGACTGGTATTAGGTTCTGACTGGTGTGTCTGACCAGTGTTAGATTCTGACTGGTATTAGGTTCTGACTGGTATTAGGTTCTGACTGGTGTGTCTGACCAGTGTTAGATTCTGACTGCAGCAGAAATATAAAATCAAGGACTGACATTGTATTCTTTCTAATACAGTTTATGTTTTTATTATACAGTAATATCACTGTGTTTTTACACTAAATATTGTTTGTTTTGCCAGAACAGGAAGTGTGTGTGTGTGTGTGTGTGTGTGTGTGTGTGTGTGTGTGTGTGTGTGTGTGTGTGTGTGTGTGTGTGTGAAGAAACAGGTGTAAGGTAAAACAGTTTAATATTTTGCTATGGGTCGAAGGTACAGTGCCTTGCAAAAGTATTCATCCACCTTGGTGTTTTTCCTATTTTATTACATTACAACCTGTCATTTAAATGTATTTTTATTTGGATTAATGTAATGGACATACACAAAAGAGTCCAAATTGGTGAAGTGAAATGAAAAAAATAACTTGTTATAAAAAATTCTACAAAATGTATAACGGAAAAGTGGTGCGTGCATATGTATTCACCCCCTTTGTTATGAAGCCCCTAAATAAGATCTGGTGCAACCAATTACGTTCAGAAGTCACATAATTAGTTAGATTGCACACAGGTGGACTTTATTTAAGTGTCACATGTGTCACATGATCTGTCACATGATCTCATTGTATATATACACCTGTTCTGAAAGGCCCCAGAGTCTGCAACACCACTAAGCAAGGGGCACCACCAAGCAAGCGGCACCATGAAGACCAAGGAGCTCACCAAACAGGTCAGGGACAAAGTTGTGGAGAAGTACAGATCAGGGTTGGGTTATAAAAAAATATACAAAACTTTGAACATCCCACAGAGCACCATTAAATCCATTATAAAAAAATTGAAAGGATATGGCACCACAACAAACCTGACAAGAGAGGGCCGCCCATCAAAACTCACGGACCAGGCAAGGAGGGCATTAATCAGAGAGGCAACAAAGGAGCTGCAAAGCTCCACAGTGGAGATTGGAGTATCTGTCCATAGGACCACTTTAAGCCGTACACTCCACAGAACTGGGCAAAAAAGCCATTGCTTAAAGAAAAAAATAAGCAAACATGTTTGGTGTTCGCCAAAAGGCATGTGGGAGACTCCCCAAACATAAGGAAGAAGGGACTCTGGTCAGATGAGACTAAAATTGAGCTTTTTGGCCATCAAGGAAAACGCTATGTCTGGCGCAAACCCAGCACCTCTCAACACCTTGAGAACACCATCCCCACAGTGAAGCATGGTGGTGGCAGCATCATGCTGTGGGGATGTTTTTCATCGGCAGGGACTGGGAAACTGGTCAGAATTGAAGGAATGATGGATGGCGCTAAATACAGGGAAATTCTTGAGGGAAACCTGTTTCAGTCTTCCAGAGATTTGAGACTGGGACGGAGTTTCACCTTCCAGCAGGACAATGACCCTAAACATACCGCTAAAGCAACACTCGAGCGGTTTAAGGGGAAACATTTAAATGTCTTGGAATGGCCTAGTCAAAGGCCAGACCTCAATCCGATTGAGAATCTGTGGTATGACTTAAAGATTGCTGTACACCAGCGGAACCCATCTAACTTGAAGTAGCTGGAGCAGTTTTGCCTTGAAGAATGGGCAGAAATCCCAGTGGCTAGATGTGCCAAGCTTATAGAGACATACCCCACGAGATTGCAGCTGTAATTGGTGTCTCTACAAAGTATTGACTTTGGGGGGTGAATAGTTATGCACGCTCAAGTTTTCAGTTTTTTTTGTCTTATTCCTTGTTTGTTTCACAATAAAAAATATTTTGCATCTTCAAAGTGGTAGGCATGTTGTGTAAATCAAATTATACAAACCCCCCCCCCCCAAACATCCATTTTAATTCCAGGTTGTAAGGCAACAAAATAGGAAAAATGCCAAGGGGGGTGAATGCCATATCAATCTGCTTGTCACCTCCCAAACACACACTCACCTTTTGGACTTTAGAAGTGATTCAGTTAAATTAGGCTGGATTTGCTTTTAGGGAATGATTCAGTTAAATTAGGCTGGATGTGTTTTTAGGGAATGGTTCAGTAAAATTAGGCTGGATGTGTTTTTTAGGGAATGGTTCAGTTAAATTAGGCTGGATGTATTTTTAGGGAATGATTCAGTTAAATTAGGCTGGATGTGCTTTTAGGGAATGGTTCAGTAAAATTAGGCTGGATGTATTTTTAGGGAATGGTTCAAGGGAAGTGTTACTGTATAAAGGCCCTGAAGTTTTGAATGGAGGACGTTGTGGACACACACGAACCCACAACCTTGTTGTTTCCAGCACCACGCTCCAACCCACTGAGCCACCACCAGTCCTACTGTTGTACCTCCAGACAGATATCAAGGTATTTCTGCCTATTACAGCTAATATCTTTTAATGTTCCTGACATTCACAAAACCATCTACTGCACTGGGTCTGTGTGAAGAGTCAATATTAGATGTTACAGTAAAGGGTTCCTTCTACAGTATCTCTCTTCTCTCTCTCTCTCTCTCTCTCTCTCTCTCTCTCTCTCTCTCTCCACATTACCAAGTGGAAGACTAGAACAGCCTTTGATTTGTAAAAGTGAAATAGTGATTGCATCTTGTGTAACTTCTCCCAGGGCTGTTGCAGTGTTTAGCTGCTCCGTGGGGTGTAGCAGTGAGAATCCACCTCATATGCCAAACGTGTGCATTTCCTGTATACCTCATCCCTCAGGGAACCCCAATCAAGTTCAACGCCAGTGGCGCACACACTGTGTGTGAGTGTGTGTGTGCTTTTCAGAGTGTCACAGATAAAAGTAACCATATGGTTTAATCTGTTTATACTGCTGTGCTGTGTGTGTGGCACATGACTTGGCCCCCTATTAAACACACTCATGCACTTAGCTAGCACCTTTCAGATGATGGTGCTCAACATGGGGCTTTCCTTAAAGCTGTGGGGGATTTCATAGCTCTTATTTAAAACAGGGATTTCAGAGGAATTTGGGGATTTTTTTCTCAACCTTAATACCCTCCAATGTTTTCGAGGAATGTATGTGTCCGTTTATAAAGCAGCCGGTCTGCTCTGCCTGGCTTCTGGCTAGCATTAAGAGTATTATTTGTGTGTGTGTGTGTGTGTGTGTGTGTGTGTGTGTGTTAGGGATGGAGGTTATTTCATCATTTCACTATTTGAATAGTATCCGGATATTCAAAATACATTGTGTTTTTTAAACTTGAGCACTGCTTTGTGAGGGAGAGAGGCTGGCGCTCTATTGCAGCTTTGGAAGGGTCAGCGTGTGTGGGATGGGAGCAAGCCGAGCAGACAGATGGGGGGGGGAGAGAGAGAGAGAGACAGACAGAACGACAAAGTAACGTTAGCCAAGGCAACTCGGCTACTGCTAAGACTTGCTAACTTGTAGCAGCAACAATGTTATTTAGCATCCCGTATAACAGTGCCTGTCTTGTCTGGAGAAGCCTAGAACAGTGGTTCCCAACCTGAATTCAACATGGATGTAATTGATTTTTTTTCTCTCTACCCATCTACACACAATGCCCCATAATGACAAAGTGAAAACATGTTTTGGGAATTTTTTGCAAATGTATTGAAAATGAAATACAGAAATATCTCATTTACATAAGTCAATACAGTACGTTCTAGAATTACCTTTGGCGGCGATTACAGCTGTGAGTCTTTCTGTGTAAGTCTCTAAGAGCTTTGCACACCTGGATTATACAATATTTGCACATTATTCTTTAAAAAATGCTTCAAGCTCTAATTTGGATGTTGATCATTGCTCGACAACCATTTCCAAGTCTTGCCATAGATTTTCAAGCCGACTGAAGTCAAAATTCCATGTCTGCTTTTTTTTTCTTTTTTTTACCCATCTACCAATAGGTGCCCTTCCTTGCGAGGCATTGGAAAACCTCCCTGGTCTTTGTGGTTGAATCTGTGTTTGAAATTCACTGGGACCTTAAAGATAATTGTATGTGTGGGGTACAGAGATGAGGTAGTCATTCAAAAATCATGTTAAACACTATTATTGCACACAGAGTGAGTCCATGCAACTTATTATGTGACTTGTTAAGCACATTTTTACTCCTGAACTTATTTAGGCTTGCCATAAAGTGATTGAATGCTTATTGACTCAAGACATTTCAGCTTTTCATTTGTAATTAATTTGTGAACATTTCTAAAAACATAATTCCACTTTGACATTATGGGTTATTGTGTGTTGGCCAATGACACAAAATGTCAATTAAATCAATTTTAAAGTCAGACTGTAACACAACTAAATGTGGAAGAAGTCAAGGGGTGTGAATACTTTCTGAAGGCACTGTATATCCTTGTATATAACAATTTCACATGTTTATCTTAATTTAATTTATAAAAACCTTTTCAGTGTTAAAATAGGCCTATAATTGTTAGTTTTTTCGCACAGAAATCAATACTCACACAAGTATTTGAATACCTAAACAAGTATTTGACTACTAACGTCTGTTTGGATATTTGAATATTTGAATAGCCGTACACATCCCTTGTGTGTGTGTGTGTGTGTGTGCCTGCGTCCATGTGCCTGTGTGTGTGTGTGTGTGTGTGCCTGCGTCCATGTGCCTGTGTGTGTGTGCAAAGTGATGTTGCTTAGCCTTAGAACGCATACTACCCTAGCTGACTCAGTAGTAAAATAGAGTGTTCATTGTTCTTTCTCACAAGTCATAGGATGTTTTGGGGGTTGTGTTCTTTCTCACAAGTCATAGGATGTTTTGGGGGTTGTGTTCTTTCTCACAAGTCATAGGATGTTTTGGGGGTTGTGTTCTTTCTCACAAGTCATAGGATGTTTTGGGGGTTGTGTTCTTTCTCACAAGTCATAGGATGTTTTGGGGGTTGTGTTCCTCTGTGAATAACAATAACAAATGTTCAAATGATGAATATGCTTTTGTTTACGTTTGAGGCCAACACACACACACAACACACAAACATGCCCGCACACACACACAGCGTTTCGTTCTGTTTGTTTTGCTGACGGTGCGTGTGACTGGTGGAGAGTCTCATGCTGAACCCATGAAGAGGCCTAGTAAACAGTCTTACAGAACACAGTTTTTTTACTTAAGGCCTGTATGCTAATGATGAATCTTAATCCCAGTCAGACTTTAATTGGTTGTTGTCGTAATTAAATAAACGGCATCTGTGTTTTTGTATATAATATTCCCACCCAATACACACACCTCTCTAACAAGAATTTAGGGATTTTTTCTCCACCTTAATACCCTCCAATGTTTTTGAGAGGAATGTATATGTCTGTTTATAAAGCAGCCGGTCTGCTCTGCCTGGCTTCTGGCTAGCATTGTCTGCTTACTTTCTTTCTTTCTTTCTCTCTCTCTCTCTCTCTCTCTCTCTCTCTCTCTCTCTCTCTCTCTCTCTTCTCTCTCTCTCTCTCTCTCTCTCTTCTCTCTCTCTCCTCTCTCTCTCTCTCTCTCTCTCTCTCTCTCTCTGTCTCTCTCTCTCTCTCTCTCTCTCTCTCTCTCTCTCT
>NW_028163912.1:0-15822 GCF_964263955.1 Coregonus lavaretus | reverse complement strand
GTGTGTAAATGCTGGGCAAGAACAAAAGGATTGAGAAACCCTGAGATAAACATAAAACCCTATCATTTAAAAGCTCCTCCACCATCTTTACCAGACGTTTGACCGATAACATGTGATAACACTTTGAAAACTGCTGTCTGTCAGCAACTAAACTCAAGCAGCAGTTCTACTAACTAGTACTATCTCATTCCAGGTATTCATTCTCTTACTCTGTCCATTAGAATAGATTATTGTTCAGAAATACTTAGAAATACTCACTTTATTTTTTTAGTTCTCTCCATATCGTGTTTTCTGCCCTGTTGTCTCAAAATGGATCCTGTACAACAGGGGTGTCAAACTCATTTTAGCTCAGGGGCCACATGGAGGAAAATCTATTCCCAAGTGGGCCGGACCGGTAAAATCATGGTATATATAACTTGTTTTAATACTATCAACATAAAACATAAAGCTGGAGCCTGAGGACAGTGTGTCCAAAATAGTACAAGCACAACATCACTATTAATCATAAAACACCTCAAGTTTATTTGAAAATTCTAAAGAAAAAGAACACACAAACAAACAATGCCTCAGTGATTCACAGAACTGTTTCACAGATCACAGAACTATATCAGGGTGTCATTTCTCAGGCAGAAATGTAGATACAAATAATGAAATCCTGTTCCCCAAACAAGTGCAAGAACCACAGAGTCAAGAATAGGTTAAATATACAAATAAAATAAAAACAATTAAAAACAATAGCACATCAACATAAAAACATATAAACATAAAGCTGGAGCCTGAGGACAGTATGTCCAAAAGCACAACATCACTATTAATCATAAAACACCTCAAGCTATTTGAAATTCTGAGGACAAACAACACACAAACACACAATGCCTCAGTGATTCACAGAAGTATATCACAGATCACAGAACTATATCAGGGTGTCTCATGCAGCACTTTAAGTGGGGTTGCATAGTTTATTTGACTCCTGATACCTGGCATCTTTTAGCTTTCACCAGCGCATCAATATCAGGCGTCACATCCTGAGTGGCAGCCAACTTCAGGATGTGATTCAAGTGCTTGTGCGTGAGCCTTGAGCGCAGCTTTGTTTTATTTATGCTCATTACAGAGAACTTGCTCACAAAGATATGTGGTTCCAAACATGCACAACAGTTTTGCAGCGAGGGCTGTCAAGTTGGGGTAACCTGGCAAGAGGTTCTGATAAAATGTGTCCAAGCCAGCTGCGGCAAATTTGCCCTTCAAATCCGAGTCACACTGCAAGTATATTATTTCAAGTTGGATGCTGACGGGCAGATCAGAGGGATTCACGGTTAATGGCGAACAAAAAACGTTGAAGTCTTTCTCCAGTTCACCAAAAATCTGAAAGTGTTGCTAAAACTCCCTTAACAGTCCCGTTATTTTATATTTGAACCGCTTCATGTCTGCCACATGTTGGGTCGCGCACACATTTTTCAGACAGGGGAAGTGAGCTGCATCACCACCGGCGAGTTGCGTCTCCCACAATGACAGCTTCAACTTGAAAGAACGTATGCTGTCATAATACTGCGTGGCAACTTTGTTGCACCCTTGCAGCTGTTTGTTCAAGTTATTCAGGTGCTCTGTAACATCCACCATAAATGCAAGGTCCTGCATCCATTCTGCGGAATGAAATTCTAACACTGGTTTGCCCTTTTCTTCCATGAACTGTTCAATTTCTTCTCGTAAATCAAAGAAACGCCTCAGCACAGCACCTCGGCTTAACCATCTTACCTCAGTGTGGTATGGCAGGCCATAGATGTGGTCTTTCTCTCTGAGAAGGCTGTCAAACTGACGTTGATTCAGGCTTCTGGATCGGATGAAATTAACAGTTTGGATAATATAATAATAATAATATAATAATAATATAATATAATAATATAATAATAATATAATAAAAATAATAACCACCTTCATGACGTTATCCATCGTTAATGACTTGCAACACAAAGCCTCCTGGTGCAAAATACAGTGAAAAGTCCAAAAACCACGTCCTCCATTTGCAGATTGCACTTTCTCTCTGAACTTTGTCACAACGCCTGCTTTTTTCCCAATCATTGAGGGCGCACCATCTGTAGCCAGGCTGACAGCGCGGGACCAGTCCACTCCGACCCTGTCCAGCGCGCTGACAAGTGCAGTGAAAATATCAGCTGCTGTCGTTGTATCTGTCATCGGCACCAACTCCACGAACTCCTCGGTGACGGTCAATGTGTCATCAACTTTGCGGATGAAAATGGCCAGTTGTGCAACATCTGTAATGTCCGTGCTATCATCAATTGCAACCGAAAACGCAATAAATTACTTCACTTTTTGCTTCAACTGGCTGTCCAAATCCACTGAAAGATCGGAAATCCTGTCTGCAACTGTGTTTCTTGTCAGGCTGATATTTGCAAAAGCCTGGTGCTTTTCAGGGCACACAATCTCCACTGCCTTCATCATGCATGTTTTTACAAATTCACTGCTTTTTACAAATTCACTGTTTTTCAAATTTTTCAAGCCACTGCGATTTCATTAGCAATGAGGTAGCTAGCTTTCACTGCAGCGTCACTGATGTCTCGGCTGTGAGTAAACACAGACTGCTGTTTCTTCAGACCCGCCAACAGTTCATTCACCTTCTCTCTTCTCCTCTGTCCTTGAAAGTTGTCATATTTGTCGGCATGAAGACTCACATAGTGGCGACGAAGGTTATATTCTTTCAGCACTGCAACATGCTGTGAACACACCAAACATACAGCTTTCCCATTCAATTCTGTGAATAAATAGAAGGATGACAATTTTTCTTTGAACACTCTGCACTCTGCGTCCACTTTTCTCTTTTTTGACAGAGACATATTGGGGCAATGAGGGTGCCAAAGCACATAATGTTAAAAGTAGAAGCCGTAATAAATATCGCGGGCAAAACAAAGTAGCTCATCCGGACTGGCTGCACTTGCTTGACCTATTTGCTCTGCCCCGGTATAAACAGTTTGCTTGCTTAACACAATTGCTATTGCGCCATCCAGTGGACTCAATTGGAACAGCAGTTTATTTTATTGAAAAATTGCAGCTCATTTTTATACTTTACAAAATCATCTCGCGGGCCGGATTAAACCCGTTTGCGGGCCTAATCCGGCCCGCGGGCCGGACGTTTGACACCCCTGCTGTACAAAATAACAAGTTTACTTTCTGTTTCAGCTCAACCGTCTCCCCTTCCTGATAATCAAGTGTTTTATTGGTATCTTCAACTAGATGGCAGTAAACACCTGCTGTAACTAGACTACGACTATGTGTTCGGTTTCATACATGCAGTTTCCCAGAGGAGGAGTGCTGATCTAGGATCAGGTCCCCCCTGTCCATTTAATCTGTTTCATTATGATCTAAAAGGAAAAACTGATCCCAGATCAGTACTCCTACTCTTTATGAATACTGTCACAGGTGACTCCTCAAGATGTGGCTCATGATTTATAAGTTATATTCTTTAAGAATAAATTAATATCATTAATTGAACTGCTTTGCCATGAACAGATCTGTGACATCTTAACTTAAAGGTGCTATATAGACTTTATGGTCATTTAAATGGGGTTGAACATTCATCCCATCAGATTGTGTAAAGGATTTTATGAGTTCTGAAAAATACTGACTTGGAAGCATCTCTCTGAACTCACCCTGCTGAAACACACCCAAGTAAAGACCACATAGCTACAGTTATATGCTTTTCTGTTTTTACCCACTTTTACAGGCAATGTGTGACCTGGCATCCATATGAATCAGTGGAAAATACAGACTAGTTAGCCATCTCCCAATAGATGGACCCCACGCAGAACTTTCAGCAATGCAGCATCTTCAGTAAGCGAGTATTCCAGACACTCTCTTCTTATGAACCAGTTGCTATTAAATGAAGGTTTTTGGACAGAAAACCTGCGGCTACGGTAGGATTCTAGGCTAATCTGGGCTGGCACCTCTGTTCCAAGATAGTCAGGAACAGTCGGAGGTGGAGGGGGCTGTGGAGCCATTATCCTGGCGGTGCTTGTGGAAGGGTGGGTAGGCTCTGCACACGGAGCTAACTGGAGCTCGGCAGCATCATCACTGTTGGGTTTGCCGGCGGCCTCGCTGGTTTGATGATGCTGCTGCTGCTCATCACTCTCCTTTGGCTTTGTTTGGCTACTTTCTGTCCATTGTCTGAAGAAGCCTATTGTGGTGAAACGTCAGGAGCGCATTTTTGAAATGTACTTTTAAAATATTTTTAGAAACTTTTAAATGAGCCACATGGATGCTAACTAGACAAATACACCTTTTTTATTTTGGTATTTTGGGGACCAAATAAATGTATACCAACAGTGGACAATTCCCAGCAAAAGCATGGAGCTCCAACTCTCTAGTGGTCAATAGAGGGAGTTTTCCCCTTGGAGAATCCAGAGTGGCTCACTGAAGAAAAACATGTTGGAGAATAACAACAATCTCAATCTGAAGCTACAAAGAAAAAAGGGGAATTCCTCTGAAAATCAGGAACACCATTCTTCCTCCTGCCCCACCTATTGTCCCTGTATGAATATTAGTTGGCATCTAATTGAAGAACATACTGCTTTATAGATCCCAGCCTGACAAACAATTGTTTGGGCCTTACTTTGAGCATTTGCACTGTGCCTCCATTGAGTCTCCATGTGTCAAGAAGTATAGAGAAACGCCCTCTAGATGACAGCAGAGGCCTGCTCTTGGATCTACCCTGTCTAACCACCAGTTTAGTGACCTTGTTCCATCAATATGTCCATACTACTTCACGACCGATTTGAGGCCTTGACCAGCAATGTCCCATTGGGCTCAACCAAGCCGAGAGTGAGGTTCTAGAAAAGGAATGACTTTCATACCAACTCCTAAACAGGTGGACTGCGGGGAGCTCCGGAGGGATCTACACTTCTATCATAGAAGATTGAAGTTATTAGATCATTTTGATTATGAAACAGATTTTCCTCATATACTATTTCCAAACCCCTCACATTGGGAACCTCAGTTGGAGTCAGTGTCAGAAACTATACAGACTCAGAAATACACAATGGAAAGAGGAATACATTGTCTTTGCGGAGGGTGGATGTTGAAATTCAGTCTGTTAGCTTTGTAAAGGAATGTTTATTTAGTCCCTACTTAGTTGTGTATTCAGCGGATCCAAGCCCTGTAATGTTAGGCTGGCTATTCAATAGGCTACATCTGTCGGTGCAAACTTTGATTGAGCAAATGATGACGTTGTTTACATTTATTTTGGCGCTCCCTCACCTAAATAAATAGCACTACACCACTGGATAAAGGACCATAAATGATTCTGTATCTCAAGCGGACTCTGTCTATTGAATGTCTGACGGCGACCTAACTTTATAACATTATAAGAGTTTGTATGCAGCCCAGACCTACCAGTCTGCCCATCTTTCCTTCAAATCAACACATTTATCCGGCTTCTAATGTTGCCTAGAAATGTGTCCCACAGTTTCAACATCCATTGTGTAACTGCGTAGGCTACACACTTACTTTTAATTTCATATGAGGAAACTGGTGCGGCCGCCTGTTTTCTTGCAGATGAAGTAGCCTCTCATAGGGAACTCATTCAACCAGCCTAAACAACAGTAAATAAAATATGTCAAATGGTCAAGAAACAATGGTCTAAAGAGAATCATGTCCTCCTAATATAGCCATGTACATTAAAGACAGGTATATTGCTACAGATGTAGGATCTTAATTTGAGCCCATTTGCTACAGCAGGAAAATAATCCTGAAGCAACTCGACATTTGAATTATTATGTGGATTATAATGAATGGTCATTTTTCAAAAGGGAAAGGTGGAAAAGTGGAAATTACAAACTTCAGAAGCCTTTTTAACCCTCCAATACACGAAAAGTGTTAGTTCTACTGCAACAAGGTGATTCAATTAAGATCCTACATCTGTACAGAACATGTCTTTATCTAAACCAAGGCAGTTTGCATTATTAGCAATGACGTTGCAACTGTCAGCTGCTGTAAACTGATGTAATTGGATGTTATAGACCCCCATCTGAACAGTTTCCTTCCCCATGCTGTAGGCCTCACCAACTGGCCATCTGGCCCATAGAGACTAAAGGACTATACACTCTACGCTGCACACCACATCAAGCCATCTCTGAACTGTACACTACCATCTGGTCCATAGAGACTAAAGGACTATACACTCTATGCTGCACACCACATCAAGCCATCTCTGAACTGTACACTACCATCTGGTCCATAGAGACTAAAGGACTATACACTCTATGCTGCTCACCACATCAAGCCATCTCTGAACTGTACACTAAATAACTGCACTATACTGCATTAGCACTCTGTTCATCTCTCTTAGATATATTTATGTAAATCAACTGTATACCCACTGTACTGTATTTAAGTGATAATGCCTGAGAAGCCGGTGTTTGGAAGATATATTGGTACGGGTTTTATTAGGCAAACTGCCAATATATCCTCCAAACACCGGCTTCGAAGGTATTATCACTTGTATTCAACGGCTTACCAACATATTCAAATAATGATTAACATATTTTCATTTAAAACTTTATTTTGATGAATTTATTTCTTACTATTTCATCCTTCCACAAGATATAGTCCCGACACAAATCTAGGGTTGCTACCCAAGCCGGCTGGGCGTTCGTTCTATCGGTTCGGTTGCCAGAGACGCGACCCAGTCGGTCAGTCTTTTTGTTCTGTATCTATAGACGTGACCCAGTCGTTCAGTCTTTTTGTTCTGTATCTATGGACGCGACCCAGTCGTTCAGTCTTTTTGTTCTGTATCTATAGACGTGACCCAGTCGTTCAGTCTTTTTGTTCTGTATCTATGGACGCGACCCAGTCGTTCAGTCTTTTTGTTCTGTATCTATAGACGCGACCCAGTCCTTCAGTCTTTTTGTTCTGTATCTATAGACGCGACCCAGTCGTTCAGTCTTTTTGTTCTGTATCTATAGACGCGACCCACTAGTTAAGTCTTTTTGTTCTGTATCTATGGACGCGACCCAGTCGTTCAGTCTTTCTGTTCTGTATCTATAGACGCGACCCAGTCGTTCAGTCTTTCTGTTCTGTATCTATGACCGCGACCCAGTCGTTCAGTCTTTTTGTTCTGTATCTATGGACGTGACCCCAGTCGTTCAGTCTTTCTTTTCTGTATCTATGGACGCGACCCAGTCGTTCAGTCTTTCTGTTCTGTATCTATGGACGCGACCCAGTCGTTCAGTCTTTTTGTTCTGTATCTATAGACGTGACCCAGTCGTTCAGTCTTTTTGTTCTGTATCTATGGACGCGACCCAGTCGTTCAGTCTTTTTGTTCTGTATCTATAGACGCGACCCAGTCCTTCAGTCTTTTTGTTCTGTATCTATAGACGCGACCCACTAGTTAAGTCTTTTTGTTCTGTATCTATGGACGCGACCCAGTCGTTCAGTCTTTCTGTTCTGTATCTATAGACGCGACCCAGTCGTTCAGTCTTTTTGTTCTGTATCTATAGACGCGACCCACTAGTTAAGTCTTTTTGTTCTGTATCTATGGACGCGACCCAGTCGTTCAGTCTTTCTGTTCTGTATCTATAGACGCGACCCAGTCGTTCAGTCTTTCTGTTCTGTATCTATGGACGCGACCCAGTCGTTCAGTCTTTTTGTTCTGTATCTATGGACGTGACCCCAGTCGTTCAGTCTTTCTGTTCTGTATCTATGGACGCGACCCAGTCGTTCAGTCTTTCTGTTCTGTATCTATGGACGCGACCCAGTCGTTCGTTCTAAATGTTCCATTGTCATACTGGCTGGCAACGTTCTTATCCCTTTGCTTGCTAGCTAGCCAACTACGGCTAACTTACGGTCACGTCAAACAGTGCAGCCAGAATAACAACAGTAGCTGCATTTGCGTTTGTTTAAGCTGTTTTCTAGTGACATTTATTTGGATACATCCATAACAATGAGCTAATGATGTGCGATTTCACCTGGCATAAAATATGTGCTCTCTCGTCAGGACACTGTTTTTCAGAGGAGCTAGCCAACAACACAGCTAACACAATAACTTCAAATAGAAGCTGGAAAGACTGAAAACTAGCTGCACTTCGTTTCGTTTTACCTGTTTTCTATTGATATTTCTTTGTATTCATGATTTCGACTGGTTGAGAAAAGCTGCCTGCCAGTCTGTCTCATCCCAATTCCTGACACGTTCATTACTATGCGACAGCTGGAGATCAAATTTGAATATTGAAACAATGTTGCAAATGTCGGACAGACAGACAGCAATGTTTATACAAACCTCTGCTGTTGAAAACTAAATGTTAGTCTAAAAGAAATGTGAGATAATGTCTAGATGCTTTTTATAGTGGAGATCAAGTTTATAAATTGCCTGGCTGGGCTGATGAGATAGTGGATTGCACAGTCAGATGGAACAGAATATATAGGCATTTAATGTCATAGATTTAGCCGGTGGTAATTTGTGGAATAGACACCGGCTGGAATGAAGTTTTATCCAATCAGCATTCAGGATTAGACCCACCCGTTGTATACATTTGTATTTCCACTGCTCATTCTCTTATAGCTCAATGCTCACTCTAGCTATTTGTGTATAATGTTGTACGTAAACTTTGTGTAAACTACTCTCTGTATTCTGTCTCTAAATGTTGTCTATCACTAGAAGCACCATATCACCAAGTAAAATTCTGAGTAAAGGATCTTAATTTGATCACCCCCCACTGCAGAATAACTTCCATGCAATTCAATGTGAAATGTAGAACTATGATCAATGAATATTGATATATTGAAATCACAGGAGGTTGGTGGCACCTTAATTGGGGAGGACGGGCTTGTGGTAATGGCTGGAGCGGAATAGGTGGAATGGTATCATTAATATGAGCTGTCCTCTCCTCAGCAACCTCCACTGATTGAATTTGACTTGCCCACGTCCAGTTAGCGCCATTTTGTATGATTAAACTGTCATGTCATTATATATTTTCCGTTCTGCTGAGAGAGCACCTTCCTGATGACTAGCACTCTGTACATTCCTATGGATGAGGCCTGAGCTGGAATGTGAAGCTAGCTTTAGAAAACCAGTATATCTAGCTAGCATCATAGTCCAGCCCTCAGGCTAAGTTCAGGTTACAGCATCAGGCAGACATCAACAGCCGAGTTGTAGGCTACTACCTGGGTCGTATTCATTAGTTTACTCAGCAGCCAACAGTTTTAAAATGTTGCATAAACAGTTTACTCCAAACGCTGTACAACGTGAACCTAAACGGTTTCTGTTGCCAAACGTTTTGCTACGGTGGGCACTAATGAATACACACAACCTGTTTTTAGGAAGTGTAAGTTGTTGTTAGTCTTTCCACAGTATTTATTTGTATCTCTTTCACACAGCATACCGTCCTGAGTGAAAAGAGTTAACAGTAGATTAGAAAGAGAAAATGTTGTTGCTTGTTGTGTTTTAAGCCTGTTTTGAGAAGACAAGTCTATTGACCTATGATACAGTACACTCTTAGAAAAAAGAGTTCCAAAAGGGTCCTCTGGCTGTCCCCATAGGAGAACGCTTTTGGGTTCCAGGTAAAACCCTTCTGGCTTCCATGTAGAACCCTCTGTGGAAAGGATTCTTCATGGAACCCAAAAGGGTTCTACCTAGGACCAAAAAGGGTTCTACAAAGGGTTCTCCTATGGGGACAGCCAAAGAACCCTTTTAGATTCTAGATAGTGTAGGAGCGATCACCCTGGGGCACACAGATGGAAACAGAATGAATTCACCCCACGCATCTAATTTATATCCAAAACATTTTAAGGAGAGTAGGCCTATTATAACACTGTCCACAAAACATATAATCAACTATATGAATACACATAACAATATCCTCAATTATATGAATACACATAACAATATCATCAACTATATTAATACACATAACAATATCATCAACTATATTAATACTCATAACAGTATAATCAACTATATTAATACATATAACAATCGTCGTCTTACCTTTTATATGTCTCTCAATAGAAGTAGAGTCTGGAATGATCATTCGGTCGTGGAAAGTTCCTTTAGTTTGTTCTGCTCATTTCCATATCAGGTTCTACCTGTTCTCTCTCCCACTCCCTGTCTCCCCAGGGGTAGCAGCTCCTCTCTCCCCAGGGGTAGCAGCTCCTCTCTCCCCAGGGGTAACAGCTCCTCTCTCCCCAGGGGTAGCAGCTCCTCTCTCCCCAGGGGTAACAGCTCCTCTCTCCCCAGGGGTAGCAGCTCCTCTCTACCCTAGGATTTGAAGACATCGGTGGCTTAGCCCACAGCCAGTAGGAGGGTCCGGGAAGGAATTTCAACAGCTAAATCCATGAATACATCACTAGTGTATTGCCAAAAACCACTCAAGAACTTCAAATATAGACTCTGACCTGTCCAATGAGCTAAACTGATTAAATAATCCCACAGTACCTAAACACCCCCCTGAGTCAAATGATTTTATACTAATACAATTGCTCAGAGAAACAGATTGTTTAACAAGTAATACTTTTTTTCTCAAAAAATGAAAAATTGAGTGTAGCCAGATCCTTTTCACTCGCTATTCTTGTTTCATCTTGTGGTTCACCGGATTCGTCATCATCCTCGAGGGACAGACGAACCTCTACAATCTATGTGTTGTGATAGTTGCATTGTTTGCTCTGTAACCTGTTAGTTCATATGCACTAAACAACTATTGATTTAGAACCACAGGGAGTTACCGCAAGTCGCAAAGAAAACAGGAGCTACCTCCACTATTCCAGCACCATTTCAACTTCAACATATCAACATTATTAAATCACCAATGCTTAGTCTAATACAGTGACAACTGAAAGATACCAAAAACAATTTAGTCCAATCAACGTAAGCTAAATATGATGTGGCTGTACATGGTTCTGATTTCTGTGTGTGTGTGTGTGTGTGTGTGTGTGTGTGTGTGTGTGTGTGTGTGTGTGTGTGTGTTTGTGTGTGTGTGTGTGTGTGTGTGTGTGTGTGTGTGTGTGTGTGTGTGTGTGTGTGTGTGTGTGTGTGTGTGTGTGTGTGTGTGTGTGTGTGTGTGTGTGTGTGTGTGTGTGTGTGTGTGTCTGTTGGTGCCAGTAGAGAAAACATGTTGACTCACTATACACTTAGAGAAACACCAATGACATCCTCCTCTCTCATGTAGACTCACTCTACAAGTAGAGAAACACCAATGACATCCTCCTCTCTCATGTTGACTCACTCTACTAGTAGAGAAACACCAATGACATCCTCCTCTTTCATGTTGACTCACTCTACCAGTAGAGAAACACCAATGACATCGTCCTCTTTCATGTTGACTCACTCTACTAGTAGAGAAACACTAATGACATCCTCCTCTCTTTCATGTTGACTCACTCTACTTGTAGAGAAACACCAATGACATCCCCCTCTTTCATGTTGACTCACCCTACTAGTAGAGAAACACTAATGACATCCTCCTCTCTTTCATGTTGACTCACTCTATTAGTAGAGAAACACCAATGACATCCTCCTCTTTCATGTTGACTCACTCTACTAGTAGAGAAACACCAATGACACCTTCCTCTCTTTCATGTTAACTCACTCTACTAGTAGAGAAACACCAATGACATCTTCCTCTTTCATGTTGACTCACTCTACTTGTAGAGAAAACACCAATGACATCCTCCTCTTTCATGTTGACTCACCCTGCTAGTAGAGAAACACCAATGACATCCTCCTCTTTCACGTTGACTCACTCTACTTGTAGAGAAACACCAATGTCATCCCCCTCTTTCAAGTTGACTCGCTCTACTAGTAGAGAAACACCAATGACATCCTCCTCTTATATGTTGACTCACTCTACTTGTAGAGAAACACCAATGACATCCTCCTCTCTTTCATGTTGACTCACTCTACTAGTAGAGAAACACCAATGACATCCTACTCTCTTTCATGTTGACTCACTCTACTTGTAGAGAAACACCAATGACATCCCCCTCTTTCATGTTGACTCACCCTACTAGTAGAGAAACACAAATGACATCCTCCTCTCTTTCATGTTGACTCACTCTACTAGTAGAGAAACACCAATGACATCCTCCTCTTTCATGTTGACTCACTCTACTAGTAGAGAAACACCAATGACAATTCCTCTCTTTCATGTTGACTCACTCTACTAGTAGAGAAACACCAATGACATCCTCCTCTTTCATGTTGACTCACTCTACTTGTAGAGAAACACCAATGACATCCTCCTCTTTCATGTTGACTCACCCTACTAGTAGAGAAACAAAAATGACATCCTCCTCTTTCATGTTGACTCACCCTACTAGTAGAGAAACACCAATGACATCCTCCTCTTTCACGTTGACTCACTCTACTTGTAGAGAAACACCAATGTCATCCCCCTCTTTCAAGTTGACTCGCTCTACTAGTAGAGAAACAGTAATGACATCCCCCTCTTTCATGTTGACTCACTCTACTAGTAGAGAAACACTAATGACATCCTCCTCTCTTTCATATTGACTCACTCTACTAGTAGAGAAACACCAATGACATCCTCCTCTTTCATGTTGACTCACTCTACTTGTAGAGAAACACCAATGACATCCTCCTCTCTTTCATGTTGACTCACTCTACTAGTAGAGAAACACCAATGACATCCTCCTCTCTTTCATGTTGACTCACTCTACTTGTAGAGAAACAACAATGACATCCCCATCTTTCATGTTGACTCACCCTACTAGTAGAGAAACACTAATGACATCCTCCTCTCTTTCATGTTGACTCACTCTACTAGTAGAGAAACACCAATGACATCCTCCTCTTCATGTTGACTCACTCTACTAGTAGAGAAACACCAATGACACCTTCCTCTCTTTCATGTTGACTCACTCTACTAGTAGAGAAACACCAATGACATCCTCCTCTTTCATGTTGACTCACTCTACTTGTAGAGAAACACCAATGACATCCTCCTCTTTCATGTTGACTCACCCTACTAGTAGAGAAACACCAATGATATCCTCCTCTTTCATGTTGACTCACCCTACTAGTAGAGAAACACCAATGACATCCTCCTCTTTCATGTTGACTCACCCTACTTGTAGAGAAACTTATCTCTCTATCACTACTAACCACTACTACTGCCACTATATATATAGACCACCTGATAGAACCCAGGTCTTATCTCTCTATCACTACTAACCACTACTACTGCCACTATATATATAGACCACCTGATAGAACCCAGGTCTTATCTCTCTATCACTACTAACCACTACTACTGCCACTATATATATAGACCACCTGATAGAACCCAGGTCTTATCTCTATATCACTACTAGCTACTACTACTGCCACTATATATATAGACCACCTGATAGAACCCAGGTCTTATCTCTCTATCAGTACTAACCACTACTACTGCCACTATATATATAGACCACCTGATAGAACCCAGGTCTTATCTCTCTATCAGTACTAGCCACTACTACTGCCACTATATATATAGACCACCTGATAGAACCCAGGTCTTATCTCTCTATCACTACTAACCACTACTACTGCCACTATATATATAGACCACCTGATAGAACCCAGGTCTTATCTCTCTATCACTACTAGCCACTACTACTGCCACTATATATAAAGACCACCTGATAGAACCCAGGTCTTATCTCTCTATCAGTACTAACCACTACTACTGCCACTATATATATAGACCACCTGATAGAACCCAGTTCTTATCTCTCTATCAGTACTAACCACTACTACTGCCACTATATATATATATGTACCACTTGATAGAACCCAGGTCTTATCTCTCTATCAGTACTAACCACTACTACTGCCACTATATATATATAGACCACCTGATAGAACCCAGTTCTTATCTCTCTATCAGTACTAACCTCTACTACTGCCACTATATATATAGACCACCTGATAGAACCCAGGTCTTATCTCTATATCACTACTAGCCACTACTACTGCCACTATATATATAGACCACCTGATAGAACCCAGGTCTTATCTCTCTATCAGTACTAACCACTACTACTGCCACTATATATATATAGACCACCTGATAGAACCCAGGCCTTATCTCTCCATCACTACTAACCACTACTACTGCCACTATATATATAGACCACCTGATAGAACCCAGTTCTTATCTCTCCATCAGTACTAGCCACTACTACTGCCACTATATATATAGACCACCTGATAGAACCCAGGTCTTATCTCTCTATCAGTGCTAGCCACTACTACTGCCACTATATATATAGACCACCTGATAGAACCCAGGTCTTATCTCTCTATCACTAGTCGTCACTACTACTGCCACTATATATATAGACCACCTGATAGAACCCAGGTCTTATCTCTCAATCAGTACTAACCACTACTACTGCCACTATATATATAGACCACCTGATAGAACCCAGGTCTTATCTCTCTATCAGAGCTAGCCACTACTACTGCCACTATATACTGTTGAAGTCGGAAGTTTACATTTGAACTCAGTTTTTCACAATTCCTGACATTTAATCCTAGTAAAAATTCCCTGTTTTAGGTCAGTTAGGATCACCACTTTATTTTAAGAATGTGAAATGTCAGAATAATAGTATAGAGAATGATTTATTTCAGCTTTTATTTATTTCATCACATTCCCAGTCGGTCAGAAGTTTACATACACTCAATTAGTATTTGTTAGCGTTGCCTTTAAATTGTATAACTTGGGTCAAACGTTCCGGGTAGCCTTCCACAAGCTTCCCACAATAAGTTGGGTGAATTTTGGCCCATTCCTTCTGACAGAGTTGGTGTAACTGAGTCAGGTTTGTAGGCCTCCTTGCTCACACACACTTTTTCAGTTCTGCCACACATTTTCTATAGGATTGAGGTCAGGGCTTTGTGATGGCCACTCCAATACCTTGACTTGTTGTCCTTAAGCCATTTTGCCACAACTTTGGAAGTATGCTTGGGGTCATTGTCCATTTGGAAGACCCATTTGCGACCAAGCTTTAACTTCCTGACTGATGTCTTGAGATGTTGCTTCAATATATCCACATACATGATGCCATCTATTTTGTGAAGTATACCAGTCCCACCTGCAGCAAAGCACCCCAACAGCATAATGCTGCCACCCCCATGCTTCACGGTTGGGATGGTGTTCTTCGGCTTGCAAGCAACCCCCTTTTTCCTCCAAACATAACGATGGTCATTATGGGCAAACAGTTCTATTTTTGTTTCATCAGACCAGAGGACATTTCTCCAAAAAGTAAGATCTTTGTCCCCATGTGCAGTTGCAAACTGCAGTCTGGCTTTTTTATGGCGGTTTTGGAGCAGTGGCATCTTCCTTGCTGAGCAGCCTTTCAGGTTATTTCGATATAGGACTCGTTTTACTGTGGATATAGATACTTTTGTACCTGTTTCCTCCAGCATCTTCACAAGGTCCTTTGCTGTTGTTCTGGGATTGATTTGCACTTTTCGCACCAAAGTACGTTCATCTCTAGGAGACAGAATGCGTCTCCTTCCTGAGCGGTATGACGGCTGCATGGTCCCATGGTGTTTATACTTGCGTACTACTGTTTGTACAGATGAACATGGTACCTTCAGGCATTTGGAAATTGCTCCCAAGGATGAACCAGACTTGTGGAGGTCTACAGCTTTTTTTCTGAGGTCTTGGCTGATTGCTTTTGATTTTCCCATGATGTCAAGCAAAGAGGCACTGAGTTTGAAGGTAGGCCTTGAAATACATCCACAGGTACACCTCCAATTGACTCAAATTATGTCAATTAGCCTATCAGAAGCTTCTAAAGCCATGACATCAT
>NW_028163913.1:0-21144 GCF_964263955.1 Coregonus lavaretus | reverse complement strand
GTGGAGGGTTGGTGTGGAGAGGGGTGTAAAGGGGTGGTGGAGGGTTGGAGAGGGGTGTAGATGGGTGGTGGAGGGTTTGGGTATAGAGGGGTGGTGGTGGTGGTGGAGGGTTGGTGTGGAGAGGGGTGTAGAGGGTTGGTGGAGGGTTGAGGTGTAGAGGGGTGGTGGAGGGGTTGGTTGGTTGGTTACTGCAGAATACTGTCAACACATCTACAAAACTTCAGCACACAAGATGCAGCAGCAAGATGCAAATACCAAAATAAATGGCACTAGAACACATTGTGTTCTCCTTAACTCAATTTAAAATAAATTAGGCCTACATCTTCACATATGGACACTAATACAGGCTAATTTCACAAACAAAAACTCACACACCACAAAAACATTGCACAAGCTGTAGACTACACACACACACCACTACCTTTCTCCCTCATGCAAAACGGAAAAACAACCTGCCATTTTACGTGGCGCTACAATCCTTCACCGTGTGGAGGTTTAATGGCCTTCCCAGATTGGGCTTTAATTAGCTGTTAATCATCTATGGTGCTTAACGAGCATAGCAGCTCTGGCACTCAGTCTCTCTCTCCCTCTCTCCACTCCCTCCCTCCCTCCCTCCATCCTGCTGTCTATGACTGGTGTTGCTGGGCCATTAGGAGCAGACAACGAGCTAAAGAGCCAAACAGCCCCATTAACTCCTTCAGTCCGCTCATCTCTCTCTCCCCCTCTCATCTCAGCCTCTCTATTTCTCAACCCCTCACTGCTCATCTCTTTCAGTCTCCCGCTGTCATTCTCTCTCTCTCATAATGTTACAGGAACCAGCTGAACCCTCTAATGCCAGCTATCAGTCATGAGGGGAAGCCCAGTCCGCCCCCCGTCTCTCTCTCTCTCTCCCCCCACCCTTCCCCAGGGTGATGGGACTAAATTCCTCTAATGGTGGCAGTACGTGAGGAGGGCCTCTTCTCTAGAATGAGAGGGTTTATGCCCAGGAGCGTTCAAGACACTCAATGTTCATTACAGATCAAACTAACTTGCATTCCTTTCTCTTTCGGTGGACATTCTCCATGTTATTGGAGTTGTAATTGATCTTGTGACACACCTACGTGTTTTTGATACAATGTCAATGTCCTCCTCTGTTTTTTTCTACAACTGTAAAGGGAAACCTGCTGTGACATCTAGCCTACACACAACACAGTCTTAAAGAAATGGCATTTGAAATAACATTTAGCAAGATGGAGAACAATATCTTTCATTGTTCTCCTGAGGGACAGTCTGTCTCAGTAGCTCCAGGTGTGTTGGCCTGTCAGATATTCCATTACAGCTGGGGAGTGGGGCTGTTCTAGACACCACAGACACACTACTGACAGCTCTGTCCCTGTGGGCAATAATATCTGTTCCGTCACCATATGATGTCCCACTGGAACACATCAACTAAAGGAACTTCTGTTCCTACTGAGGTATTATTGATGGGAAATGCATTTAGATGTCCAGACAAAAGACGTGAAAACAGATAGTTTAAACAGATAATTGAAACACTGCTCTTCATCTATGCAGATTACATAATTGTTTCTATTGAGAACAACTGATACTATAAATTGTTGAATTTGAATGTAACAAAGATTACCAAAATAAGTAGGCAATGAAATTCAACTATGGTTTGATCTACTTCCAGTGTGTTCTCTCACAAAGCCTTGAGCCTGAGATCCTGTGTTTATTAGGAGCACCTCAACCCATCCCCTCTCTCCACCTGTTCTCTACTCTACCTGCTGAGCTGCTCTGCTGTGCAGGATGGATCAATATCGGCTGGATTGGCACACAGTGGAGGAGAGAAACAAAGTGCTGGATCGATCTGCACTGTAATGGTGTGTGTGTGAGGCTGTTTTAGGTTGGGCATAATTGCCTCTGCACTGGAGGGGGCAGAGCACCACGGGAATTACAGTGAAGGGAAACGAGACCATTACGGATACAAAATAGTTGAATCACAGCAAGAAACATATTTGATTACCACGCTCAGTGATACTCTATGGAAGAGATCAGAACTTAAATCACATTGGGAGTTCCTGCTATGCTTAGCGGTAGGGGGACCGTTAAGATGTGCTAAGGACATCTGAGTTTCATGTGAAGACCCCTTCACTGAATCCCCCCACGGCTGCAGTCAGACAGTGTCACAGAGCAGTGCACCTTACAGCACTGCCAGTTAACGGCAGTCAAACTGTCAGCCAGCCAAACGCTGCCCTGGTCACTAACTAGCTGTAGGCTCCAGTGGTCCGCCTACCTACAGTACCATCTGCAGTAACAGCCTGTTCTATAGATCATCTGTCCACTAGACAGTAGCACACTGTAGATCAGAACAGCAGGACACACACTGCTGTAGCAGAACTATGTCCAACTGTCCAATCACCACACAGCCAGGCCATCTGACTGGGGATAGCATACCCAGCTGGAAGGAAATGTGGGAAATGCGTGTGTGTACATGCTTATGTGTTTGTGTGTGTGTTTGTGTCAGACACAGGTCTGTCCATCTGTGAGTGTGTGGCAATGAGTCTATGCGCATGTGTGTGAGTACATCGACGACAGCAATGTGTGTATGTGTGTCTGAGTGATTCCCGAAACAACTCCCCCCCCCCCCCCCCCCCCAAAAGCCATCTCTGTGGCGTTGGTGTGTCACACCTCAGGTTGTGTGATTAATGACAGGGGCTGGGTCCTATCAGCGTCCTGATTAACATCACGACACAGGTCACAGAGCACAGCCTGATCACCACAGCACAGCCTTCCCTGTTACCTCATCAGTACTCATTACCACCACTGGGCAGAGACTGGAGAGAGGTCGGAAGTATCTAGGTCCTAAAAGACATGCCAGTAGTAGTATCGTCAAACCATATGGCAGGGCTGGACAGCTTGATGGTTACTAGCTCTGCAATATGTATCTGGGAGAGCATCTCAATCGTCGGAAGTGGTTTATGTGAATCCTTGTTTCGGGAAAGGAGAGAGGGGAGGAAGCCATTAGACTATTTGAGACGTTCATTATTTCACAATCTTCAGCGCAGTATTCTCAACGCAATGGTTTAAACAGTTTGAGCATGACACCACAAAAGTATGGAGCTTTTTGACCTTCTGGAACTTCTGAAACAGGAGAGAGGAGATATCTAATCTTGAGCACAATCTCTGCTGCTTCTCCGTGTGTGTAGGAGGCGACTGCAGTCACTGCGGTGCTATAAAACTATGACAGTCATTCTGACATCAACTAAATATACACAGGTCTAGTGTGCTTGGGGACAGGAGGGAGAGCTCAGAAACAGGACACTACATCATCCTCCTCTATAACCCCTTGGAAATGTGAGATTGCTTTGCCAGCAGAGTTACCAAAGACAGAGACATGTCAGAGGAGCAGGAGGCTCAGGTAACAGGAAGGGAACGGCGCTGGACAGGAAATAACACTCTCCCACCGTCTCTTTTCATTAGCATTTCCTGCTAAACTAGCCTAGCATGGAGGAGGGGTAGGGACTTGACAGGGCTTCAGAGGAGTGGTTTGATAACGTGTGAGGAAGATAGTGCTGTGTGTGTGTTTATGTGTGGGTGTGTGTGTGTGTGTGTTTATGTGTGTGTGTGGGGGTGTGTGTGGGTGTGTGTGTGTGTGTGTGTTTATGTGTGTGTGTGGGGGTGTGTGTGTGTGCATAACTGCATATGTGTGTGTGACGTACCAGTCTGTTGATGCGTACAAACTCCTCGGGGGTCTTGGCCCACGGCGGCAGCTCTACGTCAGACACCACAGTCCCATCATCCATCACTCCCAGGCTGTAGTTGTTGGCGTTTACAAACATCTCAGAGAGGTAGTAGAACTCTGGGATCAACTCCTGGACAGACAGACAGACAGACAGAAGAAGAAGTGGGACATTAACGCCCAATTCACACTATAGAGGCAACCTGAACCGTACTTTCACAAAGTGCTTTAATGTTCATGTACTGTTAGTGTAAATAGTACATTCTAGAATAGTTTTGTCTAATATTTGTTATCAATAAATGAACTCTTTTAGTTAATTAGGGAGAACACTATTACAGTAAGCCATTTTCTAATTTGAATAATACTGCTAAGATCCTCTGAGATAAAAGCCTCCAGTCCCAGTGTGTGTTACACTACACTAGAATATGTGACTACAGAGTATCCACATCATGACAGCCAGGTATAAAGAACAGGGGACTTTGACCTTCAGAGTGTGAAGCTACAGTTTACAGAGATAGTTAATTAACAGAAAGAAAGACAGAAAGAAAGAAAGAAAGAAAGAAAGAGAGAGAGAAGCCACTGTGTAAAGTACATTTAGAATGCAAGTGGAGATATGAGTGTGTGTGTGTGTGTGTGTGTGTGTGTGTGTGTGTGTGCGTGTGTGTGAGCGGAAGGTCCTTTAATCTGGGACTGCCACTGTCGTCCCTCAGACAGCTAGTCAGACGCTAGTCGCAACACTTGAGCTGTGCCATTACTCATGGAAATTACATTTCAGACTGCTCATCTGCTGCCTGTCTGCTACCACACTGCAGGCAGGCACTCTGATAAAAGGCATCAAAACCTAGTGTGTGTGTGTGTGTGTGTGTGTGTGTGTGTGCGCGCGCGCACACTGGGGTTTCCAATATGATATTCTATTTTCTATTCTTCTCAAAGGATGTTATGTAGGAGTAGAATGAACGACAGGCCACAGAACTCACCAGAATGTGATTGTGTGTCTGTGCACAGTTTAATACTTCGTTATAGAATGATGATATTGAAAGATGGGCCCAAAAAACATTAACGTTTGTGTAAACTGAAGAGCTCAAATGTTAAGACCTTGAGGATATCAACTTTTGTTGAAACCGTGCTTCATTTCTAACAAACCATAGCTCAGCCTCAATGTGTATGAAATGCCTTCATATACAAAGACATAAATGTTTAGATTATGGGGTGAACCAAAACATATCCTGATAAATCTTTGCCATCCCGCAAACATAAATAAAACACTAATGTCGTTAGGAGTGTGTGTGGGCAAGGGTAACTAACTGGCGAGACTGGTCAATGTAAGCATGTGTTGAATTATCCCAATTCCTGGCGGCTCCTGATATGTTGAAGTAACAATAGCATGACACCAAATGTAAATCGAGTGCTTAATCAGCGTTCATCTCCCCCTTATGATATACTGAACCTACCAGTCAACATAACGAGTGTCAAACATTAACTACTGCCATATTCCACAACAGGGAATTGAACAATGGATTTACGCATGGACCGAGCACTCGTATTTCAAAATGATACATCCAAAGCTAGCATATGACAGATACATAAACAGAGCACCACAATTATGAAGACTCAAGCCACAATAGAAGTATAACTCTTAATTTTATTCCACTATAAAACAACAGCTAGTGAGTGAGTGAGTGACTCCTAATAAAATAGCCTGAGGAGCTGTTGTCTTGTAATGTCTCCTGGGTCGTGTTCAGTTATAATAATAATAATAATAAATAATAATATGCCATTTAGCAGACGCTTTTATCCAAAGCGACTTACAGTCATGCGTGCATACATTTTTGTGTATGGGTGGTCCCGGGGATCGAACCCACTACCTTGGCGTTACAAGCGCCGTGCTCTACCAGCTGAGCTACAGAGGACCACAGTTGGCACAAAGCGTACGAAAACAGAGTGAGATGGGGAGGTACTACTTGTCCAAAACGGAACTAGTCCAATAAGGAACACTTGGTTTTTTTCAGTTGCAAAACGTTTTGCTACAGTGTGTGTAACCCTAACCCTAATGAACACAACCCAGTTCTGTCTGACTAGAGTTGAGCCAGTTAAACCGTCTCCTGGGAAGTGTACAGTTGACACAAAACGTACGAAACGGAGTGCCTAGGTTTTGCTACGGTATGACTTAATGAACAAGACCCTGAACTCTTTGACAGAACACAGTGTGACTGGGCCTGCTGACTGGTCACTGTACTGATGGACAGAGAGACAGAGACAGGGTGACATTCTGACATCAGGGATGACTAGACCAGAGTCAACACCCATCTGTCATGTCCTTGTCTTCTTGTGACACGGCTGTGTATGACAACCTGACATGCAAATACATAATGGCAAAGAGGCTACAGGTAGGAGTGGCTGGGAACTGGTCAGCGCATGTGATCGGATGTTCTGTAAAGGCTGCACGCATGCATGCACATGCACGCAAAACACACGCGCACACACACAGAATCCCTGGAAGACTGTCTATCAATCCATCAATCAAGCTCAAACCTGAGAACAGTCCTCACTGCGTCCAACAGTATGGAGACAAATACATGATTAGACAGGAAGCCAGTGAGTTCACTTCCTCTAGATGTGTTGTGTGTGTGGTAACCCGAGGCATGGGGCGGTAGCTAGCCAGGGAGACACCCTGTGTCAGTCCATAACCACATATCCAAACCTACAGATGGACCTGAGGGGAGGTCAGTCAGGAGAGAAAGAACCAAGCACATGTTTGGTCATCACTACCAATCCATGTCATACTACCATGAAAGCTTCAGAGACTACTGATCAAAGGTTCAAACTAATCCTGATTTCTACCCTCCCCACGCTGCCCCGCCTCCTCCCCCCGCTGCCCCGTCTCCTCCCTGCCTCCTCCGCTACTTCAGTCAACCTTGAATTGAACCTTTGGCCCATTGGGCCCCTTCTCCACTGGGCTTTGGGTCTATGGCAGGTCAGACCAATCCTCATCTACAGTTTGGGTCTCTAAGGCCCCAACCCTCCTCTTTAACAAGTGACCCACGCTCTTAAAACATTTATGAGTACAGGCAGCCATCTTGTTTCAAATGTAGACTTGGCCTGCTCTTTTGGCCTGGGTCGGGTGGAGTGGTGGCTGGGGGAGTTGGAAGGAGTTGACGGTTGATTGCACTTTGCCTCCAATGATGAAACATATGGCTCGCATTACCGGTAACACTTGATTGCGAAAGCCCAGGGAGAGAGAGAGAGAATCTAGTCTCAGTCTAGACCTGTCACAGTGGATCAACCACAAGAGCTCCACTCTACATCAAAACACACAGGTCCAGGCTCAACCCTGCACTCAATAACACGGCTTCCATGTTGAGTTTAGTTTAGCTCAGTCAAAATAACCTTCTGGTGACTTTCCTCGCATGGATGATCTCATTCACCTTGTTAACAAAGAGGAGTTACAAATGAGATGTATCAATTTAGCATGCTAAGTATACCATTTAGCTTTAGCTTCAGGACTATTGTAAGAAACTCTAAGAACCCCTCTATTCCTTCTGAAGGGGTAAAAGTCTTAGTGTGTTTTGTATCCCAGTGCATGGAGGGGTGATAACAGGTTAAAGCCCCCAGTCCAGTCTGTCTGTAGCATAGGAGAGACTGTGATGACCTCCGGCCACAATCCCCTGACCCCGCCTGACCTTTTGCCTTAGCCCAAAGGCATCGCTGTGTGTATGTGTGTGTGTGTCAGTGTGTGTGCACTGTTGAAGTGTACGAGGGGGGAGGGGGGCCTGGGGCTGCGGCCCCTGCAGTGACCCGTGACAGGACAGGATTGGGGATCACAGAGGCTGGCCTCTGACCACTGCAGAGCAGGGGCCACTGCACATAATGGTGGGACCAGGGCAGAGAGTTTAGCAGAGGGGTGAAGCGGGGTAGCCCCCCGTATTTACCCCACCTTGTTAAGAGGGGCCATGGGGGGTGAGGGGTTGAAGGGGACCACCGGCCCCCGTGCCGCCACCTCAGACTGGACAAATTTACACCAGGCCTCCCCCGGTCGACCCCATGGAAGCCGGAGGCCTCGTAAAATGGCCGACCTTCAGTTTGAGGTCAGGTTTTGTGGAGTGGAGAGGTTTTAGATGTGAGGAAGTGGGGTTGTTGTTTTTAGCCCAGTGTGTTTGTTTGCTCATTTGATTAGCCACTTTCTCTCTCCGGTGATGAGAGGAGGGGCATTTGAGAAGGCTTTAGGCTAATTCAACGAAAAGGGTGTAATTTGAACGTTGATTGTTTGGAATATGTTTGGAAGATAATGTTGACATTTGACCCCCTAGCTTTGAAGAGCATATTAAGAACATATTCTTATATGCAAAATCTGATACCACTATCTAAATCAATAGATATCCATCAATCACAAACAAACTAAAATGTGTTTATTTCCACACAGAAAACCATAATTTTATCAAAACACTTCTATCACAACTAAAAGGTAACCCGTCTTTAGAGACTGATACCATCCCCTCCTCCTATGCTAGTATGTTCCCTGGCTCCTGGGGTCTGGACAGTGTTGGCTTCTCCTCACACTGGGAGGCTGCTGAAGGGTCTGGAGGTGTTGAGGGTCTCGGTGTGTGTGAACTTGTGTGTGAACGTCCAGAGGAGTGTGCAGACTGCAGAGGCCCTCTCTAGCTGATACACTGTCTGTCTTTCAGCAGCTAACTCCACTGTGAGGAGGCGGCGGCAGTGTGTGTGTTTGCGTGTATGTGTGTGTGTGTGGTATTTGGTGTGTGTGGCTGTGTGTATGTGTGTGTTGCTACCTTGACGTCGGACGTGTCTCTCTGGCAGTTCCTCCAGGCTCGGGACACGGAGGAGAAGGTGCGGTCAGCGTGGTCAAACTTCCCTCCCTGGAAGTTGAGGAACATGGTGGTGAAGGGTTCCTGGAAAATGAGAGAAGAAGAATGAGAGAAGAAGAAGGAGAGAAGAAGAAGGAGAGAAGAGAATGAGAGAAGAAGAACGAGAGAAGAATAATGAGATAAGAAGAACGAGAGAAGAAGAACGAGAGAAGGAGAGAAGAGAATGAGAGAAGAAGAACAAGAGAAGAAGAATGAGATAAGAAGAACGAGAGAAGAAGGAGAGAAGAGAATGAGAGAAGAAGGAGAGAAGAAGGAGAAGAATGAGAGAAGAAGAAGAAGAACGAGAGAAGAGAACGAGAGAAGAAGAAGGAGAGAACGATAATTTATCCACATATCCTGCTAATGGTGTGCTGTGACGCTGTAGTGTACATTTGAGAAAAAGGAGAAGAGGACATGACAGTTGACCCCACATCCTCATGATTAAGTTTTTATACTATAGAAAAAGTAGTCTGAATGTGTACACTGAGTATACCCCCTCAGAACAGCCTTAATCAGTCAGGGAATGGAGTCTACAAGGTGTCAAAAGTGCTACATAGGGATGCTAGCCCATGTTGACTCCAATGCTTCCCACAGTTGTGTCAAGTTGGCTGGATGTCCTTTGGGTGGTGGAACATTCTTGAAACGCACGGGAAACTATTGAGCGTGAAAAACCCAGCAGAGTTGAAGTTCTTGACACAAACCGGTGCGCCTGGCACCTACTACCATACCCCTTTCAAAGGCACTCTTTTGTCTTGCCCATTCACCCTCTGAATGGGACACATACACAATCCATGTCTCAAGGCTTCTTTAACCGGTCTCCTCCCCTTCATCTACACAGATTGAAGTGGATTTAACAAGTGACATCAATAAGGGATCATAGCTTTCACCTGGTCAGTCTATGTACTGCAGTTCAATGTGTATATTCCAATAAATAATAGCATTTTATATTGCCTAAAAAACACTTGTCTTGCAACAACACTCAAATCTAGCATTACATTTACGTAAATTGCTTTTTAAGGTAATATCTTACACCTAATACCCTTAATGCAATGGCGACAGATTGTCTGACTACTTGACACTTTCTTGTCACAAACCGCTGAAATTAACTAAGTGAACGGCAAGCGTCACTGTGTGACTGTAAAGCCTATAGAGTTGTGTTATTGGTGCGTTTCTAATCACGCTTAAATCTTGCTTGTGTCGATCAATAGACTGTCCCTCCGAAACAATAGCCCCCAAGTGAGAAGGACACAATTACCCAGGCTAACGCTACTACGACGACACAGGAAATGACATGGACAATTAGGACAGAGACCAAAATGACCTCAGAGGAGGAGTACTGATCAGTTTAGCCTTTTAGATCATAATGAATACGATAATATGGACAGGGGGGGACCTGATTCTAGATCAGCACTCCTACTCTGAGATGATTTGAATACAGGCCCAGGCCTTTTAAGGTCTGTCCTAGTGTTCATTTGGTCTTCCTATCCCGTCCACACGTTGACACTTGAATTGAAGGGCTTTTGGTAAAGTGGATTTAAAAATAAGCCAGCAATAAGCCAGCTAATGATGTGATGGGATCAATGGTTGTTTCCATAGGGAGCTACTGGGACAATTACAGGACAATCCAAGGGCTCTGGGAGAAGGTTAGAACCCCTCCCTCTATGGTAGAACAGTCCCCCGTAGTTGGTATAGAAAGAGTGATGGTATCTAATATTGGCTGTATGAGGGTTACATACAGAGATCAATATAACAGAACACAATCAAAATGATCACGTGGGAGAAAGATAACTTAATGAACGCTTTAGATTGAGTAGTTCAGCAGCAGACGTAAAAAATGATTACAGAATAATAGCCCCTCACTAAACAAAGCTAAATTCAATACGTATTGCTGAACTTATTACAAATAAAAATCATTTCAGAGTTCCTCTTATGTTGCAAAGCAGACACACAGAAAGAAAATACGACACATGATGAATTTTGCTTCGGCGTGCTACTTCTCTGTTTTACGAGCAGCACAACATGTAAATAAATAACCATGGCGAGCCAGGGACAATCCTCTGTGCATAAGTTTGCATGTAGATCGGGCCTATATTTCACTATGACATAAATCAACCCGACTCTTTATGCGTCCGTGTCCAATTATAAAACAACAATTAGCTGCAATGAGGTGTGCTCCATGTCTAATGATGAAGATTTAGTAAATATTTCAACATGACGGGTTTGTGGCAACTATAATGTATTCATTTCTAAATGTAATCTGTTTTTCATAAAACAGTGACAAAAATTTAGGCCTATTTTCTCATGTTTTACATGAAACAGTTGATATAAAATCCTATTCTATACACATTTTTCGTGGTGGTATTTAGTATTTTCATTTAACCTTAAAATGTACCAGGTTGAACCATTGAGGTCAAAAGAAGTCTTTAGCAATGTTAATGTGTCAAAAAGGCAAGTTATCTTTACAAGCGAGGCATTTTATTGTCACATGCACCGGATAGGTGCAGTGAAATGTGTTGTTTTACAGGGTCAGCCATAGTAGTACGGTCACCCCTGGAGCAAATTAGGGTTAAGTGCCTTGTTCAAGGACACGTCGACAGATTTTTCACCTTGTCGGCTCGGGTATTCGAACCAGTGACATTTCGGTTACTGGCCCCACGCTCTAACCGCTAGGCTACCGGGGTGTAGGTGGGGTGGATATAGTTTGGGTATAATTGGGGGTAGGTAACTTACGATGCGCAGCAGCCACATCTGGGTGAAGGAGGAGGTGGAGTAGTGGGTTCCGTAGTGGAACTTGGGCACCTGGTCGTCCTCCCAGGATTCATAGCGGTCGTTGAAGAACGCCGCCCTCTTGGGGTTCAGGGCACCAATGGGCTGTGAGGAGTAAGAAACGTAAAATGTTATTACAACGTTATTACAACAGAGAGACTGATAGACAAAAAAATGGATAGAGAGATAGAGATAAAAGATAGAGAGAAAGAGTGACAGTACAAAAAGAAGAAATAAACATTTTATAACACAGTACATTGAACTCTTTTAGCTTTCAGAGAGAGCAGACATTGCTTCAAACCCAGGGCATATATATTCAAATGATATTGGTAACCTTTGTGCATTCGTCGAATGAATATTAGATGCTGTTTTGTTTTGAAGATCAATCCATTCCAACAGAGTGCATTTCACTTCATAGCCCTGAAACACAACCCCCTGCGGCTAGTCTGTCAGAGAGAACGAATGTGTTGCGATGAAAGGAGGCCTAGGAACATCAATAGCAAGGGCCGGGAGGTTCCTTTTTCCTTTTTTATTAATCTGTAGCTAATACACTGGTCAGGAGACGCAGACGCCATTGTGGGTCTAAAAAATTGATCAGTTGCATTAATTTTCCATTGATCTCAGAGAAACCAATACCCGCCGGAGCCTGGCTTATTATTTAAATGCTCATTTTTAGAAATCACTTTTTTACCCATTACATTTTTATTAGTCTTTTATTAGCCTCCTCTTCATCCCTCGCTCCAAACACACCTCCTCTCTGATCAATGGTAATGGAATGATGGCCTTTTGAAGATGAAGCACTGGCTGGTGGATCGATAGGCCCTCTCTCATATCATAGTGCTGTCATGGGAGGCCTCGTCCAGGCAGGGGAGAGGCTATTGATCTGATGCTGCTGTTACTGTGTCGGGTGGGTGTAATGGTGTGTGTGTGTGTGTGTGTGTGTGTGTGTGTCTGATTGTATCCAAGGGTGCACCCATTCAAGACCGTACCCAATTACCTTCCTTATACTCGAACAACTGGAAAAGAACAGGAACACACCAACACCAACACACACACCGCCTCATGCCGACACAGTGTGCTGGGCTATGCTGACAGTGACACACTGTTGGCTTACCCAGGGCTACTGGGGGTGGGAGTACACACACTGAATTATACAGTACAACGATTGGACTGATTTATTGCCGTAATAACCGTAGAGCTCATTAAAAAAAGAAAAGGCTGGAAGACGAATCTAAAATAAAAAGAGACTGAGTGCAGAGCAATGAGAGAGAGAGAGAGAGAGAGAGAGAGAGAGAGAGAGAGAGGGGGGGGGGGGGGGAGCAAGATAATAAAAGAGAGAGGGGAATGAGAGAGAGAGAGGCGAGAGAGGGGAGAGAGAGAGAGAGAGGAGAGAGAGAGAGAGAGACAGAGAGAGAGAGAGAGAGAGAGACAGAGAGAGAGAGAGAGACAGAGAGAGAGAGAGAGACAGAGAGAGAGCGAGAGAGAGAGAGAGAGAGAGAGAGAGAGAGAGAGAGAGAGACAGAGAGAGAGATCTACACTCTACATTGTTTACTGCTGTAAATTACCGCCGGGTGGAGAGCGTTGCGCGGCGAGGAGGGCGGTACAATAGAGCGGTGGTGACAGCGTCGTACATCAGGGCCGTCCCCGGTGAGGAGCGCCCTGATCGAGTGAAAGCCACCGATTGGGCTAATATGTTCAGGCGGTGCCTGCGAATAGCACTTTGACGAGCGGTCGGATAAATGAGCTGCTATCGTTGTTTTTAATTAGACTTTGAATGGGAATGAGATTAGAATAAGCAATGGATGGAGTTAGATAGTGTTACTGCTTCAAAGAGGAGAATATGGGAGACTTTCATCTTGGATAAGGGTTTCATCTGTTGTTCATCAAGAATGTAGATTCGGTATGTGTTGGGAAATGGTTATTGTAGAATCATTATTACGCCATAGATTTGGCTTACACTTATAAAAGTACTATTCTAGCCAACTGCTACCCATAACCACTCAACTATACAAGAGGGGGTTGGTGATGTGTAATCTTTTATGTGATGCTAAATCCTCTACCATATTGGAACCAGAAGAAATGCATCATACAGTAACATGTCATTGTGCTGATATACTGTTAGCAGATCAAATAGATATTTATGTTCTCAAATGATTCTGATCACAGGCACAAATAAAATAATTCAACAGTTAACCGACATTAAATCTAATATCAACCGGATAATACTAAAAATCATTCCATACAGCAAATATATCTGGCTAAAAATGCTATCAAGATGAGCAGAAACCAGACAGTAGCATCTAATTAACCATTATAACATTACATCTCTCCAAATTATAAGGGTCAGCAATGGTATAACAAACTATACTGTTTCCTTCCACATGTTAGGATTCTTTGACAAAATAAATAGCTAATTTAGGAAGGCTCAGTCTAAGTTTTGCCAGAAAGCCTTGAGACATAAATCAAACCATGGTTTTGAGAGAACTGTTTATATATAATGTCCTATTTAAACAGTGAGAATGACGTGGTGTTGGAGGGGTGGGAGAAAACATATGGGACGCATCTTGAAATCAATACCCCATTAACCCCCTCGACGGTGCCAAAGTACGAGGGCCCTGGAACCGCTCAATATAAAGCTGCGTTATTTTTGCTACATTGCAAATACAGGACCCCAAACCTGTACAGGTCAACACCTCGTTCAAGCATCCCATTTCAGGAGTCCTTCCAAATTGCCTGTTTGAAAAGGCCTCACTGTTAGAGCAGGGGTGCGTCCCAAATGTCACCCTATGTCTTACATCGTGCACTACTACTACTACTACGGAGCGTCCAAAAGTAGTGCACTAGATAGGGAATAAGGTTGTCTAGTGTAAGGCCGTGTCCTTATCGCGGTGACTACAATGTTATCTCAGGGCTGGGTTTCATGTCAGGCCGAGGTTAGAGTTTAGGATAACAAAGACCCCCGGGGTATGAACGGAATCGCTCTGACAGAAGGAATATAAATTTGAGAGGACATGCACTCACGCACGCACACACGTATGCACACGCACACATGACAGTGTGTGACACGCGGGCGTTCGTGGCAATTTCAGCCTCTCAATGTCACAGGGGTCTCATATGACCTGTTTCTATCAAAGCAGAGCACGACATGAGAGGGGGAGGGAGGGAGGACAGAAAAATTATTATAATTTGGGGGATGCTTATATTTGTCCTGTTACACACAAGTGTGTAATGGAAATGTTTTTTTTTTGCATATCCCAACTCCCCCTGAGAGACGCACAGAAGGTGGGGTCACGGCCAGGGTCGCCATTGTACAGCAACCCTGGAGCAATTAGGGTTAAGTGCCTTGCTCAAGGGCACAGAGACAGCTTTTTTTTATAAAAAAAATTTCACCTTGTTGGCTCCAGTATTCGAACCAGCAACCTTTCGGTTACTGGCCCAACGCTCTAACCTCGAGAAAAAGGAGAGAGCGAGAGAGAGCGAGAGAGGGATGGAGAGATATCAGAAGGGAGGGGGGTTTATGATGAACAAAACAAAAAGAGTAGACATTAGAGGAGGAGTATTGAGCGTCGGAGCGGCTGTCCTTTCCCAGACGATGCAGTCTGCCACACTCCGCTGGTCATACATTGATATCACACCGTGTCAACAGCATGAATAAAACTGCTGTAATAAAGATTGGTCCACCTCGCATCTCTCCTTCCTTCACTCCCTCACTCTTCAATGAGAATGGGGGGATAGAGAGAGAGAGAGAGAGAGAGAGAGAGAGAGAGAGAGAGAGAGAGAGAGAGGGGGAGTAGAAAGGGATAGAGAGAGAAACAGGGAGAGATGGAGGGGCAGGGAGAGAGAGCGAGAGCGAGAGCGAGGGTGACAAAAAAGTCTGCCCACAATCCCCTCTCCTCCTTTCCCTTGTTCTGTCATTCTCACTCTCTCTTCCCTTGTTCTATCTCGGCCCCTCCCTTCCTCTCTCTGTTGCTCAGTTTCTCCCTGGGGCGTTGAGGCTTGACTGAGCACAGAGGCTGAGCTGTCCAAACTCTGGAGGAAGAGGGGGATGAGGGGGGAGGGAGGAGGTGAGAGAGGCAGCTATGGCTGTCATGTGTCAGCCTAGTGGGCAAAATGAAGCCCAAATAAACAGAGCGAGGGGGGAGGGGTACACAGCCGCATGGTGGGAAACACCACACTAGGGAGGTAGAGAGAGAGAAACGGTGATGGGAGGACTGGTCAAAGGAGGACTGCTTGGAGGGCGGTGTTGATGTGTACGACAGGATGAGTGTATGAGTGTGAGTGTGTGGGCGTGTATGCAAGTCGAGAAGCAGTTATGGCAATGACAGTTCACAAAAAGGCCAGAGAAGTCTTTTCAAGAGAGCATGCATTAACTCCAGCTGAATCCATCCTCAGTCATAGCAAGATGGATGCTTCTGCATTCCACCACTGCCTCAGAATCCTTTGCCAGCCAGGGCAGACTTAGGCCAGACGCACCATTATAAGTGAATGGCCGTCTCTGTGTGGCTGTAGAGTGCATTACTTCCCAGGTATACCCTGCCTGTCCATTACTGCACATGCCTGTTGTTTCCTGTGGTCTGGCTGATTTATTCGGCCATTTTGGCTTAAGCCAGACACGGGCGCTCCATCATCTCACTCTCAAAGTAATCCTCTGTCCTCCCACCATTGGGCGCCATTACACACAATTAATGGCCGTTCTGGGGCCTCTGCGACTGGCAGGCTTTGGAAATGGGCCTTTTAAAAGTGTGTGTGTGTGTTGTGTGTGTTGTGTGTGTGTTTTAAAAGCGTAAGGAGAGGAGAGAAAGACATCTTCCATTGTTCTAAGCTTAATCATCAGTATGGAGCGGGGTTACTAGAGAGCATTCCTTTACTTCAGAGGGAGCGTCAGGAGGGGACTTGAGACTGTGACTTCAATTAGTAAATAATGGAGTTTTGCACATGAAGAGAAAATGCAATTTTAGACTTCTGTCCAGGTCAAATACAAAATGGAGTCTTGGTATTACATGACTTCCTCTATAGGTATGTAAGAAGTGATACCATCTAAGAGTACCCCTTTAACCTTACCTTATGCTTCCTAGTTGAAACACTTCGCGCATATATTATGACGACATTTTGTGAAGTTTTTGTGACGTTTTGGTGTTCGACAGCATTCTGCTTTTTTGTGTGTGTATGTGTGTGTGGGGGGGGCTGTTCAAGCGCACACATTTTTTTGGGGGGGGGCTTGTCGAAGTTCGGTATCCGAAGTCTGCGCCACTTCGTGAGGTGAAAAGGTCAACAGCAGGCATTCTTCAATTAAGTGTTTGTTGTCATTCAACGACAGACTAGTTAAAAAAAAAATTATATTCTTGAGAAATACTTCACCAAACATCTTAGTTAGATGAAAAAAAGACCTCCTCTGCAAAAACATCAAAATGAATTACAGATTTCTTGAGTTATCTTAGATTAATTCTGACTATTTTGAGGAAGTGTACTGGCTACTGCATCTCAAGAGGGACAAACAGTATAATTGACGCTTTTTTCAAGCCAATGTATTTTAAGGTAGTATGCGAGCACAGACGTTCACTTCGCCTAGCCGAGTTCTGCTAGGAGCAAACCGTATCTATGTACACGGACGCCTTTAGCCAGTGAAGAAAGAGAGAGAAAAAGAGGGTGAGGAGATAGAGAGAGAGAGAGAGGGTGAGGCGATAGAGAGAGAGGTGAGGAGATAGAGCGAGAGAGAGGGTGAGGAGAGGGTGAGGAGATAGAAAGAGAGGGTGAGGAGAGAGAGAGAGAGAGAGAGAGAGAGAGAGAGAGAGAGAGAGAGAGAGAGAGAGAGAGAGAGAGAGAGAGAGAGAGAGAGAGAGAGAGAGAGAGAGAGCGCGAGAGCGAGAGCGAGAGCGAGAGAGAGAGAGAGAGGAGAGAGATGTTCTTTCTCTCGGCTGTGTGTTGTACAGAGATGGCTATCAGCCCCCAGTGATTAAAGAGGCATCTCACTAAACTATGATCAATCGCAATTACACAGCCACTAATCAGCTGTGTGTGTTACACAGCCACTAATCAGGCCAGGGGAGTGGGCAGTGATTAACAAACAGCCTGCTAACCATTCCAGCCACAATTCCCCTACATACTCCCTCATAGCCTACAACCTTATAGGACGTTCTATCAGCGCTGACTAAGCTAGTGACAGAGAACATGTCTACAGCAACGCGTCTCTTTCTTCTTAAGAGCGCGCGTGTGTGTTACCTTGGACAGGTCTCTGTAGTTGCTGGGCAGGGTGAGATCCAGGTCTTCAGTGTCATAGTTCGTGATGACCCAGGGAAGACAGGGTACTGGTTCAGGTCATTGTAGGTACGGCCTGGAGGGAGGGAGGGAGGAAGGAAGGAGGGAGACATAGGAGGACAGTCACAACAGTCTCAAATTAGTCAACATCATCATCAAACTTCTATCACTGAACATGTCTAGTAATCTAAATGTCTAGACACCAAACTCCCTTTTCCAATATATTTTTGCTAACTCTGAAGAATATGAAGTAAGAGGAGGAAACCATGTTGGCCAAACAGAGTTTACAACATTTACATCATTGACCACATATGTTCATAATAGCTGGGTGCGTTGTCATTCCCTATGGTGACAGTCCAGTGATAGTGTGGTAACACTGGTCTTACCAGAGATGGTGTTGAGGAAGATGAGGTACTCAAAGTTGGAGATCTCTCTGCGCTGCCAGCGCTGGGTCATGTTGGAGGCCTTGTAGAGCTGCTTGGGACTGGCCTGGGAGATACGCCTGGAGGAGGGAGAACACACACCGTCTGGTTAGATACTGGGCTCTCTGGTTAGATGCTGGGCTCTCTGGTTAGATGCTGGGCTCTCTGGTTAGATGCTGGGCTCTCTGGTTAGATGCTGGGCTCTCTGGTTAGATGCTGGGCTCTCTGGTTAGATGCTGGGCTCTCTGGTTAGATGCTGGGCTCTCTGGTTAGATACTGGGCTCTCTGGTTAGATGCTGGGCTCTCTGGTTAGATGCTGGGCTCTCTGGTTAGATGCTGGGCTCTCTGGTTAGATACTGGGCTCTCTGGTTAGATACTGGGATCTCTGGTTAGATACTGGACTGTCTGGTTAGATACTGGGCTCTCTGGTTAGATACTGGGCTCTCTGGTTAGATACTGGGCTCTCTGGTTAGATACTGGGCTCTCTGGTTAGATACTGGGCTCTCTGGTTAGATACTGGGCTCTCTGGTTAGATACTGGGCTCTCTGGTTAGATACTGGGCTCTCTGGTTAGATACTGGGCTCTCTGGTTAGATACTGGGCTATCTGGTTAGATACTGGGCTCTCTGGTTAGATACTGGGCTCTCTGGTTAGATACTGGGCTCTCTGGTTAGATTCTGGACTGTATGCGAGTCCATAAATACTGGCAAATAAGATATTTTGACCCCAAGACATTGACAACACCTTCAAAGAAAAACCTTTCAGACCCACTGTGAATTATGAAAACATAACATAATCATACCAGAGGATTGGTGTGCTTTCAAGATTTCCCACTTCAATTATAACACTGATTCAGTCCAAGGCCGTAGGCCTTAGTAAAGTCTCTAAATGCAAATGTTCTAATATTAGATAGTTATTGATATTTAGGCTCAGTAAATTAAAAAGAAAAATGTGCAATGAGTAGGGTTATTTCTTCTTCACACACTCACACACTAATCCCCCCCCGCAGCACACACATACACACACACACTGATCCCCCCCCCCCCGCAGCACACACATACACACACACACTGATCCCCCCCGCAGCACACACATACACACACACACTGATCCCCCCCGCAGCACACACACACACACACACACACTGATCCCCCCCGCAGCACACACATACACACACTGATCCCCCCCGCAGCACACACATACACACACACACTGATCCCCCCCGCAGCACACACATACACACACTGATCCCCCCCGCAGCACACACATACACACACACTGATCCCCCCCGCAGCACACACATACACACACACACTGATCCCCCCCGCAGCACACACATACACACACACACTGATCCCCCCCCGCAGCACACACATACACTGATCCCCCCCCGCAGCACACACATACACACACACACTGATCCCCCCCCCCCGCAGCACACACATACACACACACACACTGATCCCCCCCGCAGCACACGCATACACACACACACTGATCCCCCCGCAGCACACACATACACACACACACACTGATCCCCCCCGCAGCACAAACATACACACACTGATCCCCCCGCAGCACACACATACACACACACACACACACTGATCCCCCCCGCAGCACACACATACACACACACACTGATCCCCCCCGCAGCACACACATACACACACACACTGATCCCCCCCGCAGCACACACATACACACACACACTGATCCCCCCCGCAGCACACACATACACACACACACCTGAATCCCCCCGCAGCACACACATACACACACAACACTGATCCCCCCGCAGCAACACACATACACACACACACTGATATTCCCCCCGCAGCACACACATACACACACACACTGATCCCCCGCAGCACACACATACACACACACACACTGAATCCCCCCGCAGCACACACATACACACACACACTGATCCCCCCGCAGCACACACATACACACACACACACTGATAGCACACACATACACACACACACTGATCCCCCCCGCAGCACACACATACACACACACACTGATCCCCCCCGCAGCACACACATACACACACACACTGATCCCCCCCCCCCCCGCAGCACACACATACACACACACACTGATCCCCCCCGCAGCACACACATACACACACACACTGATCCCCCCCGCAGCACACACATACACACACACACTGATCCCCCCCCGCAGCACACACATACACACACACACACTGATCCCCCCGCAGCACACACATACACACACACACTGATCCCCCCCGCAGCACACACATACACACACACACTGATCCCCCCCCCCCCCGCAGCACACACATACACACACACACTGATCCCCCCCCCCCCCCCGCAGCACACACATACACACACACACTGATCCCCCCCGCAGCACACACATACACACACACACTGATCCCCCCCGCAGCACACACACACACACACACACTGATCCCCCCCGCAGCACACACATACACACACACACTGATCCCCCCCGCAGCACACACATACACACACTGATCCCCCCCGCAGCACACACATACACACACACACACACACACTCGCAGGCCCCCGGAGCATGACGTATGCTGGGGGACTTAAACAAATGACCCCCAATCCAATTAAAACAAAGTCAAATTATGGAATTAATCACTGTCACAGTGTGAGATTATAGTCATTAGGCCAGCAGAAAGTTACAATTACCCCTTTACAACTCCCAGTTTATAGCTCCAAAACACTGAACAAACGTTAGGGCAACATCTCTGAATTGTACACAAGGCAGCTAAAATGCTAACCCATATGAAGGTTAGGCCAGAGAACAAATGCTAGGGAGATCTCGTTTCTTTATAGGTACCTAAGATGCTGTCTGAATGTTAGGTCCAAGGTTTTTGAGACATTAACGTATAGTGGAAGAGAGGTTGGGGTGAAGCCTAGGTAGTCTATATACCTAAAGAAAACTGTCTGAATGTTAGGCTAATGTTTTTGCAACACTGGTGTGATGTGAGGCTGTGGCAAACATTATAGTGTGAGGTAGAGGTACTGTAGGCCGTGGTAAACATTATAGTGTGAGGTAGAGGTACTGTAGGTTGTGGTAAACATTATAGTGTGAGGTAGAGGTAC